>NC_041060.1:30920981-31140981 GCF_900634775.1 Gouania willdenowi
TGTGTGCTCTTTCAACTGCTTGATTCCTCTCTCACCTGGGTTGATCAATCCGGGTTTCTATTAGGGATTCATTGATTCCCTCCTTCTTGATGCTGGCTTGGGCAACTCTGCTGATCAAGCAGAAACACACCAGCCCGTCTTTCTTAACAGAAACTGTTCTCCGTTACACACACGCACATCCAGCATTCCAGCAGTGAATGATTGGGTCAGTGAGCTGGATGTGAGTCAACTTTCTGCTTCTGTGGCCCTCACAGCAGAACCATAGATTAGCAATGAGCTGAAACAACAAAAGCCTCGGAGGGGGTGTGGGGGTGTTTGCGACGAGCAACCATGTGTCACTTAGAGCTCGGTGTGCGGACACCAGCCGGCAGGGCCAGAAGACGAGTGAAGAGAAACAGGAAGGAAAACCTCCCAGTGAAAAATATCAAAGTATAGCAGGGGCTTAGCTAACACTACCTTAAATAAAATTCAAACTGCGAGAAAAACAAGCCGATTCACAATTTGGCATGATGCAGAGAAGAGGACAGGAGGAAATGAAACAACACAAACAGAGCTTTGATACCCACTGTGTCCTCATATCCTCCTCTCCACTCTTGTCCCTCTTCTGCAATGCATTATAAACGGATGATTATGACAGCGACAGCTCCTCAGGTGTGCAGCTACATTTGTTATTCAGCTCACAGGCACTTCTATGTCTCCCTCTTACCACCTGCACACACACACACACACACACACATGCACATTGACACACTTCTGAGCAGTACGTATTGTTCACAGCTGCTGTGTCAGCAGGAACCTGGAGCCAGGAGAGGAGGGGGTGGACATGAATCAACCACATGCAACTCCTGTGTTCACACAGCCCTATAAACCAAATCCTCCTTATTGAAAGGACATTTTTCCCTGAATGGTTTTATGTTTCCTGCTCAGATGCTTCTATTTTAGACATTTACCAGAGCAACAAAAAAGAAGAGATCACAATTTTTGAGTTGTATTTAAAAGACAACCATACACTAAACAGTCTTAGAAAGAGCAAAGAGAGGCTGGAGGATATTTTAGTTTGTAGGTTTAGGAGAGTAAATATACAAAAAACATCCATTTTTAAATCTAAATGTTTTTATTGATTTTTTCTTTTCATTTACAGAAGCAAGCAACACAGGAGGAGACTAGTATCTTTGCAACAGAACATAACCAGATATTGAAAGATCCTGTCAACAAATAGTTGCAAAATAAATTACAACAGGAATATTGGTTCTTTCAAAAAACCAAAAAAAAAAAAACTAAATATATCAATTATACATAGACTAAAGCACCCTCAGTCAGCTGACAGCAGAGCTCCCACCATGACAGACAAAATCCCAGTTTTAACTATTTTTTGTTTTTATGAAATGGCAACAATGTCATGTAATAAAACATGTTCCTAAAGTATAGTTTTACATAAGATTGGGAAGTTGTTAATTTTTCTATTAAAGCAGAACTAAGTAACTTGTGCTAGCGCAAAATAATAGAATGAGATAGATAGATAGATAGATAGATAGATAGATAGATAGATAGATAGATAGATAGATAGATATTTGTGTGTGTGCTGCATGATGGAGCGCTGGGCTGCGAGTGTGTACGTGCGTGCCTGTTGCCGTGACGACAGTGCTTGTGATTGCTGTGTGCTGCTGCTGAGCTGTCACTGCATGAGGTTGCTCCATTCGCCACGATATAAGTTTGAGAAAAGTGAATTTGTAGACGACTGTGTGCAGCCACGGGGCTGGTCATAATCTAGCATTAGTTTGTATTGGGCTGCTGTAAAGCAGTACATCTTGCCACCGGGTAGTACTGTTCTCTGGCCAGAAACAGCAGAAAGAGATGAAAGACCCCCCAATCACCCCTTAAACACTTGTATTACACTCACAGGGACTACGAGAAGAATTTATTAAGGTGAAAAAGTGACTTAGTTCTGCTTTAACAAGTTGTAATTTTGTTAATGGGGTTTTTGTCCTGTCACTGATCCAGTCAGTGTTGGGAGTAATGTCTTACAAAAGTAACGCAATTACATTAATGTTTTACTTTTTGCTGTAACGCAGTAATGTAACGCAACGCATTACTAATCATTTTTTTTTTAATATTATATCTGTTACAAATCTCACTCGCGTTACAACGCATTTTAACCTGAGATGTGAAAAACAGCACCAGTAACTTGAAGAAACACCTGGACTGGTGCAACGCTAACACCAAAGCAGCTTGAACCAAGAGAAGTGAAGAGACTGGTGGCAGAGTATGTGGTGGAGGATATGGAGCCTCTGTCAACAGTGGAATCACCGGCTTTTAAAAAGCTTGTCGGAAAAATCCCCACAAACGCCAGCAATGACAAGGCAAGTTAACGTTGTCATAGAGAGTAGTACCATACCATACAGTATGGTCACTAGGTCGTGCAGCTGTCTAGCGTGGTATTATTACAAACAACACAAACTCAGTACGTGACACCGATGTATGGCTGAGATTGAGTCTCATACAGATCAGATTCCTGCTCTTAAACGTGCGGTGTAGAAGTTTTTGGTTTAGAAGTAGTTTTTGTAGAGACATTCACAGTAGAAATGCCACTATCTTAATGTTAAATCTAAATATTAAATCTAAATGTTAAATCTAAATCTAAATGTTTAGATTTAGATTTAACATTTAGATATAAGATTAAGCATTTAGACGATATATCTAGATTTAGATCTAAATCATTTAGATTTAGATTTAAACATTTAGATTTAAACATTTAGATTTAACATATATTTAAATTTAGATTTAATATTTAGATATAAGATTTAGCATTTAGATATGATATATAACATTTAGAATTAGATTAAATATTTAGATATAGATTTAACATTTTGATATAACATATACCATTTAGATTTAAATATTTAGATGTAATGCTTTTTTTTTACCTCTACATATGTGGTTAAATGTTGTGTTAAATGTAGGAAAATGTGCTAAATATAAGAAAAGTGAGATAAATAATAAAAATGTGTTAGCTACAACTTTTATACTAAATTTTTTACACTTGGCACCCCATACAATTCACTTACTTAAAATCATCGCCCTAAATGGATAAAAGGAATAAAAGATCATTAAAGACAAGGTAATTTTCAAATACATATATATTTTTAATTGTATGTAAGCAATTTATCAAACTGGTTCCAAGTACAATTAACATCAAATAAAAGGGCTGATGTGTTCTTTTAGTCACACAGTCTTTTTACTTTGTTTAACTAAAGTAGTGTAGCATTAGCATCAGCTTCACTTGCTACATAACAAGGCAGCATATCAGTCTAGTGGTTTCTATTTGTTATTGAGGTCACACACTCAAATTAATAAAATACTACTTTAAACAGTGTTTCAACACCTCATTTCACACAGTTTAGACAATCACATCCTTTACAAGATAAAACGTTTCTGCTTTGGTTACATTAGGCCTGGGTGATATGGCCCAATATTCATTTCTCTATATTTTTCCTCAAAATGGCAATAGGCATTATAAACCATTTATTTTTTATAAATAGTTTTACAAGAAAAACAATAATGGGTCAAAGTCAGTGGAGCCACAAAGACCGTTTTATTAATCACTAGCAGCACAATAACAACATTTTGTGTCACTTTTGACTTTTTCCTTCATTAAGGCTGAAATGTGATTAAATTATATAGAGTTGCTTTTTTCAGGGCAGCTCTGAGTTGCTGAAAGTCGTTTTTAAAGTAAATCACGTTCAGGACACTGTCTCTTTAAGAGTGTGGAAACAGCATTGTTAGCAGCAGCAGCAGATCTTTGCTGAGGATCGACAGAGAGTTAGTTAGAGAAGAAAAACACACGCAATGTTTCTTCAAACATATCTCAGTGCTTCAACACTCAGAACTGATTGAACCTCTGACAGACAGTCGCTAACACAGCTAACTGTGTGTGTCCGTGCACTGGGGGGGTTAGTTTTTTAGACGAGTAAGCTAACACTATAACATACACACACACACACACACAGCAATATAAACAGTGAACAAAATTGGGTAGTTACATACCATCTCAGACGGCGTCTGACTTCTCGAAACTATTTCTTTCTGAAAGCATGACGACGAGTCGGTGCTTGCTGTGTGAGGTGTGATGGCTCGTCAAGACCCGCCTTACGTTGCTTCTGATTGGTTTATTATTGTGTGATGCTTGCCATAGTTGGTTAGATTTAGGCACAAGGAGACATGGTCTCGGTCAGTCAATCAGAGTTACTCGAGCTGCGGCAAGCCGCGAGGACCAAAGTTTATTATCATGAAAAAAATAAAAAGAGTATTGAATGGGGAAATATAAGCGTGACAAATGTAAAGTGTGGCGTGTGGTGTGAGAATGCGTCAAATTGCGTGACTGTCACACTCAAAGAGTGAGGCTTGGCAGCTCTGTGTTATCTTGTGACTGGTTTGTATTGAGCGCTCATAGAAAATAGTGTACAGTTTTACTGGTCACCATGTTAGCAGCAGTAAAAAACAGCACACTAAAAAAGCAGATACATATTGTAAATTAACATGAAACATTTAAAAGGTTCCCAATCCCAGTGCATGCCAGCTTTATGCTGTGAGTCTCAGACTCTGAAGCATTTTGACTCGGTCTTGTCTCGGGCTACCCGGACTCGGGATTTGCCCTCAAGACCGTTCGAGACCAGCACTAATTCCTGCTATTTTTAAACTTTTTTATAATGTGACAATAACAAGGAGAAGAACGGGATAAAGCAATTCTTTATTCATTCTTTAATCCAGCCAGTATAATGACCGCAGCTTTCCTTAATGTGACTGTGTGTGTGTGTGTGTGTGTGTGTGTGTGTGTGTGTGTGTGTGTGTGTGTGTGTGTGTGTGTGCGTGTGCGTGTGTGTGTGTGGGGTTACGGTTTCAGTTTGGCCCGCGGAGCGGAAGGGAGATATGAACTAATCACCGGTAAATATCCCAGTAAAACTCTGGAAAACAATCACCAGTAATAAATATTTGCTCCCTGGTAAAGATAGTAGCTCTAACAACTGGTAAAATGATAAACTACGGGGACGCACGTACTCCGCCTCTGGGTCCTAGTGCCTGCCGTCCGGTGAAGCTGTTCCGTTTACCGAGGTCCGTGTGTGTTTAAGTCTGTGTGTGTCTATGTGAAAGTCTGCATGTTTATGCCTCTGTCCATCCACTTTTTTCATTATATCCATGTCTTTTAAGGCTTTTATTACACAGTGTCGGCTGTAGTCCGCCATCTTGGATTATGTCGTCACCAGCGCGTCATCGCCAGAAGTCGCGCAAAGCGCAGAATGAGTCAAATAACTGTAAAGAGGTCTTATATTAGTCTATTTTCTTTTTAAAGTGGTGTTTTTTGTGGCTTTAGACTCCAATAACATATTTGTATATAATATCTTCCCTACAATATAAACAGGTTCACAATATAACTATTTTTTATAGTTTCTGTTTCCACTGTATCCAGAATAATAATAATCTTTCTCAACAAGAACTGTTGATTGATTGATCACATGACTGTTCCAGGGTTTGAGTTTTTTTTTATTTAGCTTCACCATCTTATTTCTTGGCAGAAATGCTTTTAAACACTTGCTGTACATTCAGCTGACATAAAATTCTTGTTTTCAAATATGTACAATAATTGTGAATTTATCAGTAGCAGTAGTAGTTTTAATAATTTAGTTAATTTTTTTGTTTCTTTTTTCTCCTTCAAATGTATTTAAAAGAAACTAAAACTAAAGAGAGAATGTTATTTAACTGTCAAACCTTATCATAATTTTATTTATTTATATATTTTTTTAATTTAAAAAAATAATGTTTATGGCCTTGGTCTTGGTCTTTGTCTCGGTCTCGGCTTGTCTCGGTCTTGGTCTTGACTCGATCTCAGCTCTCGGAAGTCTTGGTCTTGTCTTGGTCTCGATGCATTCTGGTCTCGGGCAAGTCTTGGTCTCGGATAGTGCGGTCTTGAACACAACACTGCTGAGTTAGTAACTGAATTACTCTATAATAAAAGTAACTCATTACCAAGGAAAGTAACAATTTGCGTTACTGTTAAAAAAAAGTTGTTATATGTCAAAGAATTCACATTTTTTAGATGTGTGTCGTTGTGAGGTGCTTCATTAAATTTGAGTTGCTCACAACGGATGTCGACAAAGTTTTCACTTCTGGATATAATGAACACTTCACATGTACGTTCTTGTCTTTGACCACAATTAATTTAAAGTAGTGTTTGTATCGCCACCTTAAAAATGACAACTTTTCATCAGACTGCTCCATGCTCGCCATCTCTGCTGCTTCATCAAATCTGTAGTGTGTGTGTGTGTGTGTGTGTGTGTTGGCACATGAGTAAAAACACTAGCTCTGATTGGCTACCATGGAACATGATGCCACCTTAGCCAATCATAATCGCTCACCTTGTTTCTAACCCACCTCCTCACTACAGCTGAGTAAGAAGCCAGGGATGCTTTCAGATATCAGTTTATTCAGTGAATGCATGTAACGCACCACATTTAACGATAACGGCGTTGTAACGGCATAAAAAGTAATTAGTTAGATTACCCTGTTACTGAAAAACAAACGCCATTACCTAACGCCGTTATTTTAAATGCCGTTATTCCAATCACTGGTCATAAAGCTATAGTTGTTTCTAGTTCTATGTGTTTCATATGGATTGGCCTAGACTTTAAATATTTACAATATCTTTATCATAACGTACCAGACTTTAACTTTGTCTGCTTTTTGTAATTCTGATGGTAATTGTTACTTGTTGCTCAATGAGCTTTCATTGTGCCTATTATATTAAGTTATTAGTTGCCTACACAGTCATTATGCTATACCACATCACCCTCCACTGGATATATAATCAGCTGCAAAAAACTGTATTTCAGCATTTTAAAATGCTAGTTATACCTCTGTGGTTATTTTGGTGAAAGTAAATCAAAAGTAGTGTAACGCATTATGATTCAGAGACAGTATTATTGTAATGTAACTAAGTACATTTAAATGACAGTAACTACTAATATGTAATGTATTACATTTTGAAAGTAACTTGCCCAACACTGGATACAGTCACATATACATTGACTCCTACTCACTCCATTTCAAACTTTTAAGATTAAAGACTGTGGGAGGAAACTTCTAAGTAACTTGTACTCACAATCTCACGAAGCGGAGATAAAAAAAATTAAGTCTCAAGGGTACAACACGATTCAGCCAAATCCAATACTGTTGAAAATACAGTAAATTAGTCATTTTGCCCATTGTTTGAAGCCAGCGAGCCTTGGTCAGCATTCTGATTTCCTGAAGACTGAGTTTCAATCCACCATGTAACTGCAATGAAGTTGCTGACGTATTTCTCTTGGCATTGTGGCTGCATGCTTAAAGTGAAAAAAAAGGATTGATCGCTTTAGCAGGCCTCTTGTAAAAAGATGTATCTTGGCTTTACCTTTCAAAGTCCTGCAGTTTTCAGAGGTTGGTTTGTTTCTGTGGATTTAAGACAATTAATTGTACCCTAAACTAACTTGACAAGGTTAATATTGTGAGGCCCAGCGTACAGTAACACAGACTGCTGAACTTTTGACACACAGATTCACATTCAACATTTAATTAACTCATGTATTCACTTCATTACTTTGCGATTGTAATGTGGGCACATTTCACACAGCAGATGTATTAGATGTGATGTAACCTGAGAGCAGGTTAACAGAGCATTGCACCCTCTTACATTAAGAATGATTGCCCAACCATCTCCCCCACAAAGAAAGGTTACATCAACCTTCAGCAAAAAACACAATTACGGTACTGGTATGTTACGCCAAAGAAATAATGCCAATAGCAATGTAATAGTGACAGGGCAGGAACAAAAATGTTTTTATCTTTCAGGGTTTTTCAAAGGATTCAGAAACTAATCTCCTTTTTCATGTCTGTCTGTAGGGACACGCTTCACCTTGTATTGAGGCTACCATTACAATCACAACCAGACATCTTGGAAGCCACTATCAATATAACATTGTGATTACAAAGACTCAAGATGTTCTATCTAGAGTTTACTGAGGAATTTTTTTTATTCTTTATTTTTTTTTTTTTTAGACAGAGGTTTCAATTAAGAACAAAGCACATACTCATTCCTGCTGTAGCAACCATTTTGTATGCTATTATTATTTACATTTGTTAGAATGAAATAACAATAATAAATAATACATCAGATTTATATGGCACTTTTCAAACAATTCAAAGACGATTTACAAAGGAAAATAAAAAAACTTCAGACACTGAGGACTGACCCCCCCCCAAAAAAAACAAAAAACAATAACAACATATGTGCAAAACTTATTTTGTCGCAAATTGTGCAAATAAAAATGACCGAAAAGAACATATCATTACCCATAACTTCTCCAACATGGCATGGCTAAAGAAACTAAATTAGAAGTTCTGGAGGTTAATGTACAAATTTACTAACCTTTAATGTGCTTAAATGTGCAACATTTGTTTTTAAATGTGTTTTATACTTGTAGATTTATAAAGAGGAGCTTTTAATTCCTTCTACCTTTGAATATGAAAGTGTTCTATTTGTGTCATTAAGGAACCAGAACTATGAAAATAGCAGAGATTTGAGAATGTATAACATTATTGTATTACGGTTGAAAATTGGTTGAAAGTTTGCATTTGATGATTTTGTATTGGGTTATGATTTTTAGATAATGTATTACTAGCATAATTAACTAATTTTTGTTTTGATGATTGTAAATGTAAAATTATTGTATTGGAAGAAGATACTTTTTCTGTATTTTAACAAAACAATTTCTAGTGGACAACAGGAAGAATAGCATCAGATAGACTGCGCTAATGGGGATTCACAATAAATAAACAAATTCATCTTTACCTTTTTTCTCTTTTATTCTACTATTGTATTTTCCTATATATACTGTATATTCTTCCACTGAAGTGGTACAAGTCTGAATGTAATTTTGTTAAGGTTAAGGGTCCTGTTTAGGGTATAATGGTGGGGAAGGCCATTCCTGCTGTTAGAACCACCAGTACAAGAGCGCGCTTCTCTGAAGACGAGGCTACCACTCCTTAGTACTGAGCATTGTCCCCTATCAGTACAGCACGGTAGTGTCTGCCTCATATTGTACATTTGCACTGCCCATTCATGGCCAATCAAAAAGACGAAATATTTCACACAGTCATAAATATATCAAACAGATGGAGGAATGTCAGCATGTGTAGTACATGTGTGATTAAACATGCAAATTGGCGATTTAAAGGGAGAAAGCAATGGGCCTGCACCAACTGCTTGTTCAGTCAGTGTGTGTGACAGAGTTAGTCACAGGTGAAGCACAGCTCATTCCTGCCTCCCCTCTGCTTTGACTATATACATGTTGAAATCATACAGTATTTTATTAAACATTCAAAGTGTAAAAATAGTATTGTATAGATCATTTTCTCTCATCATTGTTAGTTTTTTACATCTCATGTTATGACTGCTGAGGCTCTCCCTCCCCTGACTATACGTCACTACCTGTGTCTGTACGTCGCTGCCTGTGTCTTTACGTCACTACCTGTGTCTCTGCGTCACTACCTGTGTCTGTATGTCACTGACTGTGTCTGTACGTCACTGCCTGTGTCTGGACTTCGCTGCCTCTGTCTTCACGTCACTACCTGTGTCTGCACGTCACTGACGTCACTGCCTGTGTCTGTACGTCACTACCTGTGTCTGTACGTCACTACCTGTGTCTGTGCATCACTACCTGTGTCTGTATGTCGCTGCCTGTGTCTGTACGTCACTGCCTGTGTCTGTTTACCCCCAGCTCTGAGATTGGATTCAGCGTCTGTGGTTAACACCTGCTGTGAGTGTGGGTGTGTATGTAGAGGTGCTTCTAAAGTACGTTGACACTGGATAATGTTGGCAGGAAAAGATATCAATAACGGCAAATATATCAGAAACTACAGCTAATCAGATGTATCTTCCCATTTGAGGCCCATCTGTCTGACTGGTCCACGGAACCCGGTGATTTACCCGCTGTTTGTTATCCAGAATAAAAAACTACTGCGTCAACTACTTAGTAAAGAAACAAGAGTGCTGCCTGATTTAAATCTCTGGAAGAGTACAACTAGTTTGTGTGTGGATGGGTGAAGGACGTAAAGAATAAAGTAAAGAATCGAGTGTTGGTGACTTCTACGATAAGTTCAGAACTTTATGTAAATGTTTGATGCGTCATGGTGTGGCATTCCAACAGCTGATTACCATAGAGATTGTCTTTGGCTGTCCACACAGTCTTGTTATTGGTTTTGGCCAAAAAAACTGCACATTACAGTAAAACACAGCACGGCTATTTAAGCAGCTATTGTCATTGTGAGTCGGTCAAACGCTACTTCAGGGTGTGTGTTTATCACAGCAGCAGCAGCAGCAGCAGCAGAGTAAATCATTAACAGTCAGCTGTTTCAAACACTCACCGGAGCTGCCAAGTCACTTTCTTGTCCTCCACGTCTTCTGATCACAGGAAAAGTCCATTGTTTTTTCCTACTGGTGCATTGCACTGGGTCACAAACATGTCAGATTTGCACAGTCTTTATCATGCCCCCTCTGCTTGCTGCTCTGAGGTGATGAAAACTTTGAGCACAAAGTTCTTTCTGTGGATCCTGGCTATCCACGTCTCCCTGATAAACCTCAGTTTAACATATTCTGTTCGTCTGTTGTGACAGTCGTGAATGACATGGGAGATAACCAATTCCAAATTTTGCCATGTATGTTTACTGAAAAAGGTGCCGGAGCACCCGGTGTGATGTCAGTGAATATTATTCAGTGGCGGCAGGATTTTGATTGTGGGTGGGCCCCCAGAAAAAACTGGATGGGCCAGTTAATTAATATAAGCTAATATATACAGTATATATATAGGGGTTTCACTTTATCTTTGTTTCAGTGCTTTATTGCTGGATTGATGCTGCATTCCAGGCAACTTGGAACTCAAAACATCGGAAAAATGACAAAGAGGGAATGTTTTTTTACTACGATTATTCTTAATAACAATTGTTATTAAGCAAAACAACATTATACAACATATTTCAGCAACAGCAATATATATATATATATATATATATATATATATTTCTTTTTTTTTTGCAATGAAATGCTTTTAATTGACATGTGGCTCCACTTGGGTGCTACCATTGTGAGACACCGTGAAGCTCTCTCTGAGCCTGGGACAAAATGATCCACTGGCTGGTACCGATCCAGGGCCGGTGGTGGCAGAGAAGAAATAATTGAATGCCCTTCATGCCCTGCAAAACAAGTGACCTTTGAAAGTTAATGTACAGCCTTGAATACAACGAAGCCGTTTCATCTACGATAGTTAATAAATAACAGGATAATACTCACTTCTAGTTTAGTGACTAGAATGTTTCAGCCTTTGAACTGTTTTGTCCATTGAAATGCAATTTGAAGGATTTTCTTGATTAGTAAGTTAAAGATCAGCATGGAGGGTCCTTTTGTTGAGGAGTTTGATCCTAGACCTGTGATGGAACGCTGGCTGACTAACGTGCCAGAAAGCCAACATAGCAGTTCAAAAGCTGATATCCTTTGTGTTTAGTTCACACAAGGAAATAAATGAGAAATCCAAAAAAATAAATAAACAAATGTGATATGCTACCAACATTTGTTTGTGTCTACGAAATGTTTTTTGTGTTCCCCATTATTTTACTTAAAGTGGGGGGGGTGGTGTAGATTCGCCTGAGTCTTCCTAGGAACGCCCCCACCTCCTGGCAACGCCTCTGACCTTTCGTCACCGCCAGCAGAGCGCCCCTCCCTCGCGTCTCGAGCAGTCAGCAGCACAACGTTTTATTGCAAAACATAGCTTCATAATGATGTATGCAACTTTATAGCAACATGTAGCTTCATCATGTAACATAACTGGCCTTAGCCAAACATCCGGCTCCAAAATGTAACTATATGTGTTGCTTTTGACATAAAATAAATTATCAATCAAACGTTTAGCTGTTGCCCTTTATGATAAAAAAAAGATTGTGCATTTTATGTTGTATTTAATGAAACATAGTTTCTCGCGTCTTGTAAGAGCCTCTGAACTCTCTCAGGTTCGTCTTCAAAGTCACTTTCCGGTTCAGACGCAGTATCAAATTCGTACGGATGCATAATATCCTGCGTGGCCATTGTTCACAAAGTGATAAAGTGTTCCAACATGATGCAGTAGTGTTGTGATGACGCCACAGACAGCGTGCTGAAGGGGCATGTCGGAAAGGGTAGGAGCTTCTTAAAGAGACAAAGGCCTATTTCAAGACGTTTGATACAGCCATGATGCAAGAGCGAATTTATTCAAGGCTGGTATTTTAATTTACTGCATTTACAGACCAACATAAGGTTGCATCATCATTGAAGTGTGCTATAGAATGGTACTACGTGATTGATGCAGGGGCAGAAAAGTAGAGGCGTGGCTTCTGGTAGATTGCAGAGGCACAGGGAAGAAGTGATGCTGTTGAGGACGGGACATCGAGACGTCCTCCCAGAAACTCCCAATATCAGCTTTAAGGAGCATGTGCTCCTCACGATTTTTTTTAACAAAGAGCCCTGTGTCACTGACATCCAATATTTGTCATATACCATAGTTTCCAGACTTCTTGTTGCAACATTATAAAGATCTATTTTTGAGAAATATAATGTAAGCAAATCAACAAAACCAACAAATAGCTAAAGTAACACCTGGTTACGTATTGCAAATACTAATGTTAATGTAGTTGTTTGAATCTTTCATTCCAGTTATTATAAGTCAGACTGAGGGAAACGAATGGACTCAATTAATTCAGCAACAATTCTCAGTGGGGGCAGAAAAGCTGTCCAGGTGATTCCTGAAGAGTTGATGCAGAGTGACAGTTCTTGGTGGGATTCTCCAGTGAATGAGTTAGGATTAGTGCACTGCTCGCTAAGGCAAACATGTATATGTAGCTTGTTTTGACAAGACCAGGGGTGTCCAAACTTTTTCCACAGAGGGCCAAATAGGGAAAAAATGTAAAGAGGTGGGCTGCACACATATATATAAATAAAGTGTGAGATACACAGGTGCTGGTCATATAATTAGAATATCATGAAAAAGTTTATCTATTTCAGTAATTCCTTTCAAAAAGTGAAACTTGTATATCATATTCATTCATTTCACACAGACCGATATATTTCAAATGTTTATTTCTTTTAATTTTGATGATAATAACTGACAACTAATGGAAATCCCAAAGTTAGTATCTCAGAAATTTAGAATATTACTTAAGAAATGCTGAGCATGGATGATCTCTCATCCAAAGGTGCGCTGCTACCTCCTACATGTCACCTATTATTTTGCTATCTGGCTCACAGGCTGGGGGTATTTTGTACCCACTGGCACTGATTGTTTGGATTTGAAATACTGAGATATCTTATCAATGGCACTGAGTCAGTTAATGTGCTTGGACACAGAGCTCTATGAACAACCAGTATCTTTAGCCATGACCTTTTGTGTCTTGCCCTACTTGTGCAAAGTGTCAATGGTCGTCTTTTGGACAACTGTCAGGTCAGCAGTCTTCCCCATGATTGTGTAGCCTACATAACTAGACTGAAGACAATTTAAAGGCCTTTGCAGGTATTTTGAGTTAATTAGCTGTCTTCAATATTGAACTTCTCCACAATATTCTAATTTTCTGAGATACTCAATTTGGGGTTTTCATTAGTTGTCAGTTATAATCATCAACATTAAAAGAAATAAACACTTGAAATATGTCAGTCTGTGTGAAATTAATGTATACATTATAGAATTCCTGAAATAAATAAACTTTTTCATGATATTGTAATTATATGACCAGCACCTGTAGATGTAGGTTGTAAGTTTTTATAGGATGCTAACAACCTACAAACCAGGTCAATTTGTGCACCCTTAGGGTATATGATGAATGAGGTAATTCAACTGGGCCTTATGGGGGAAAGTCTGCAGGTACTGTATATGGTTCACATTAAAGTGAAGAAGTCAACAGTTGATCATGACATGGATCACATATGTGGAAAAGGGAGCTCACCTACACTACAGTACTCATGGATCCAAAAACCCTGAAAAGCGCCTGCTCTGCGCACAATGAGTTGTACTCAGGTGTTCCAGGTGGAGTAAATACGCTATCGGCACAGGAACAAAAGAGATTGCTTCCTCCATATAAGGGGGGTGATTAGTGTGCAGCAGTGAGTGATACAAGGGATGTCACTCACTGGGCAAGAGAATGAAAACATGACCTAATACATGCCCCCATTGCATTTATAATGGATTGTACTAGCTACACAAAACTACAGGGTAGATAGGTCTCCTAGTTGGGGGCATTTAAGTCTCAAACAAGCTAACTGAATTCAAAATGTGCACTTCCATTTAGACAATAAAAACACACAAGAACAAAGACAGAAACTTGATGAAGTATGTAGTTTTATGGGTTTGGTAACTTTTCAGACCCTGCTACGGATTATTTTTCAAAAATCTCTCTAAAACCACTATTCTGCTGTAAATAGTTATTCTTTCATGACCCCTTTATCCTTTTCACCATAAATAATTACCATCTTGGACTGTGTAACAGGATCCACCATCAGAAACTACCAGCTAGGCAATGACAACATCAAGCAACTTCCAGCAACTTTGTGGACAGCCAAAAGTTACTTTTTCCATTGAGGAGTTGGCAAAACTGAAAATATGGAAATCCTTCACCTATAGACGGATGATGGACAGGAACAGTATAAGTGAGAAAGATAAAAGAGGACGAGGTGAAAAAGACAGGCAAAAGGCAGGAAAAAAAATCAGAAGATACTAAAACAAGCTAATAAAATCCAGTGTCTTTTTTATGGTCATTATTTTCATTTATGCAGCCATGTGTGCTGAGAGATTTCAGAAAATCTCACTAGTTAAATTGTAGTATTTTCACCATCTGAACCCCTTAATGATAACAATAGTTCAAACAATTAAGATATCTGTTTGTGTGCAGACACTGTAGACATGTTAAACACGCCTCATACTGAAATAATGAATGGGCACAAGTAGGTAACAACAATAACAACATAAAAAACGTATAGTCCTAAGAAATGACGCATTCCTGACTCATGACTATGCTAATGCTAGTACCATTTAGCTTAACACTCATGTAATATATTTTAGACATGACAAAGCTGTGTGTTAGCAGTGCTTTATTCAGTAGTTTTCTAAAATGAATTTTTGTCCTAGACCCATATTTTTGTAGATGGAAATTAGCTTGAATTAAGAACAATCTTCTGCTCTCACTGTTAGTTGCTACCTGTCGAGTACTCAACTTGTTTATTTGAGTGAAAGTAGAAATACTTGTCAAAAACTACTCCAATACAATTAAAAGTAGTGCAGTCAGAATAATACTTGAAGCTGCAGTATTTAGAACCGTGAGACATGTACAGAAACAACCACGCTCTCTCACACTCCCCTCAACCTTTCCGAAATCTTCCTGAACGCGCACAACTGAGGAGCTGTTAGCGACTTTTTCCTTAATAGAGACTAGTTACAAAGGTAAAGACTTTATCTTGCTGAATTAATTGTGTCGGTTCTCTCCACCTTGGATATGCTTCTCTTAGGTTTGCATGCAATTTATCCTGTCTGTTCTCGATTTCCCTGTGACACCAGTAGGTGGGGCAGACAGCGCGCAGTCACGAACGTTCGCTTCGAGTCCACACTGGCCTTTGTGAGTCTTCTGCTGGAATGTCTGCCATTGCACTTTTACTACAGAGGACGTGAACGCACATCAACTGTAGTCGGGCAGCAAATAGTAACACCTCAAAACAGCTCATGGAGCACTTTTATACAGGAAGAAGAGAAGCTGCAGCATTATCGTGTCCACTAAGAACACTTACAATTACAAATGCTCAAATGTGATTATGGATTTTTGACCAAAAAATAACCGTACATACTGCAGCTTTAAGTGAAAGTACTTAAGTATTTGTACAACAAAAACAAATTAAAAAACTCCAACATAGTTGTCCTCATCATCATTGCAAATAAAAAAACACTGATGCACAATCTGATACATGTTTATAGTACAACTGAATAACACTGTGGTGTTTTATTTACTACAATAACATTTAGGTTTGTGTTTACTGAAAAAAAAAACCCCAACAAAAACACCTGTATTATTAACAATTAAATTATTTATTTTATATTTATATTTACTTGTAGTAAGCATCATGAGCTATATTAATCAAACAATATAGAACAAATAAAATGCCATGTTTGGTGCTTCTATTGTTTAGCTAACCAGACTTTATTCTGCCAGTGTATGAACTGGTGTATTTGTCTGGCAAAGAAAGATCAAAAAGTGAAGCAGAAGAGACAGAAGGTGGTTTCCTGTGCCTGCCCTGTGAGCTGATCATTTTTCATAAATTTCAAAAATGGATGCTGAGCACTAAAGACAGTTTAACGCTATGAAAGTTGTGGGCTGTGGATGGAAATGTAATGAAACATTTAACGTTTGAGAATTGACAAAACAAAACTTAAAGGAGCTTGTGTCGTTATTTGGATGATGTATGGCATCATCAACCAACATTGCTTTGTATGTCATTCAGGATGGCTCCTCCCAACACTTTGAATCAGCTTTAGGTCCATCTTAAGAAGTCAATCAAGGGATGATGTTTTCGTGGAAGGCTTTTTGTTGTACACACATATTTTAAAAGTACAATTAAAACAAATTGGGGCAACATTTATGACCAGAGTGGGATCCATCTCCCCTGAGATTCTCATGTCGCTAATGCATTAAATGGAAGAAACAGCTCAGCCACACATTTTTTAAGGATTTAGGTTTGAAGCTGTTACTGGGCCATATTTGAAAATGTTCATTACATCCTATCTTATAGATGAACTGAAAATGTATTACTACCACATGTGTTTAAAATCCCCAAATACTTTTTGGCCAACTTAAAGTGCCTTTATATCTGGAAGAAATCAGATAAAAGCGAAAAGCTCTTGTCTTATCAAACCTCACTTTTGCTTGTATAAACTTGGACGGGGCTGAAGATTCAATCTCTCTACGTCATAGTGTTGGAATTGCAATGACTGATAATGGAAAAAAAGGGAAACTGGACTGAGATTCCTCCGGATTCCACAACCTGCATTTTATGTTTAGTCCTTTTTATGAGCATCTCTGAATCCAGGGAAACAACAAAAGGTGAAAAAGCATTTGTGTGTTTTTGCCTACACTAATGTTTAAAGGGATAGTTCGCCTATTTAAGACATGACGCTGTATGCAATCCTCACCAGCACTATAGTGCATACACATTGTCTCACTCAGTGGTCACCTCCCTGGTCCGAGTTCTGGCCGCTTGGAGTTGTTCAAGAAAGTAGTCCCGGTTAGTTTCCGGGGCCACAAAACTGTGCGTTTTTAATAGAAAAAAATATATGTGTTTGAAAGCTTGATTCATTTACATCACAAAACCGCCCACAAAAAAAATTCATACCTCCAGTTTTAATCGGCACTATTTTCTCTTCCGTTTCCATCAATCCGCGCTGCCGTCAACGTTGACGGACTACTTTCTTGAACAACTTCAAGCGGCCAGAACTCGGACCAGGGAGGTGACCACTGAGTGAGACAATGTGTATGCACTATAGTGCTGGTGAGGATTGCATACAACGTCTTGTCTTAAATAGGCGAACTATCCCTTTAAGCTGTGTTGAGTTCTTGTCTTTGGCCTATTTAGATACAGTATAAACAATAATTAAAAAATCACTTTTTAAAAATCTAATTATTTAAACCGATATCGGGAAATATGTGGAATCCGTATATCATCACGAACTTTGGCCAATCGGTAATCGAGAAAACAAATAAAAGTGTTTGTTTTCCGTTTTTCGTTTTCTGTACCAAAGCAAAAGAGCTTGAATTTGAAAAACAAGGCGTTTTCCGTTTTTTTCTTTTGGTTTTTGGAAACAAATATCAAATAATGAGTTTTTTTTTTTTCATTTTTCATGTTTTTGTTACATAATGAAAAACGAATGAACGAATGATACATGGATTTGGTGGCCTAGTGTTTAAAGAAGGAGGCTCTTGTAATCGTAGGGTTACCGGTTCAAATCTCACTTGATTTCACTGTGGGATGTTGAGCAAGTCCCTTAACCCCAATCCAATTGTTCCCTGGGCACCTGCAACTGGCAGCCCACTGCTACCCCTCGGGGAAAATGGGTAAAAATGCAGAGAAGAATTTCACTACAGTGATCAATTAAAGGGGACATATCATGGTTTTAAATCCTTTCTTTTTACATATAAATCATACAGATGTGGTCTATATAAAGCTGAACTGCAATGCTTGGGTCTGAATTCCTCATTATTATAGCTCCACCCCTTTTCTACCCTTTTCTGATGTGCTTCTGAGAGCAACTCGTTTTGGTGCGGTCTCTTTAAATGCAAATGAGACACTCCATACCCCGCCCTCTCTCCAGGTTCAACTCCACCCTGCTCGGCCATTTTTGTAGTTTGATAGAAGAGATACGGCTATGTAGCGGCGCAGAAAAAGTTTATTCACACGTTATTTACAAAATGTCAACAACAGAAGACTTGTCCATCCAGCTTTACATGTTTGAGCCAGAGTCTGACCCAGCGGAGCGAGATGAAAATGATGATGATGAACCTGCAGAACCCTAACAAGTGAGCTAACACAAGCACCGAGCTAACGCTAGCGCCAAGCTAACGTCACAAAATGCATTTTAATACAGTCTTTTCGGAGACAAAAAACGGCAAAATGAAATGACTAATGAAAACTTTAGACTTAAATTAAATCACGTAGGCCATATCATCAAGGATCTAAAACGAGCACACAGCGCTAACATATGAAGACGGTGCAACTGCTAATGCTAACAAAACAATGACAGGGACGTCTTATCATCACACTTTTTAGCGTTATTTACAGCTTACCGAAGTGCTCTGTTCATCGTCTCCAAAGATAGAAGGAATTGAACCCTCAATCAGACAAAGTCTTTCGGCAAATCCTTCTTTATACTGGTGGAGGTTGCTGAAGCAGTCATCCTTGAAGTGCTTCACACACACAAAAATGACCTTACCCACAGATGTGGGTACATTTCTGTGAAAAATAAAACTCAACCAGGCACTTTGAAAAGGTTCTGATGCTGGGAGACGTTGTAATGAAGCGTGTGGGTTACTACATCCAACAACCAAACATTTTGATTTCTCCTCTCGTAACTTCTGCATCCTGGAGCTTGGACTACAAAATAAAAGCGAGAAATAAAAATGGCGGATTGCTCGAAGTGTTGGGAATGGAGTCGATGTCCTAATTTGGCAGTTCTACTGACGTTATTGTTCAAAAAACGTAATAGAGAATCGAAAAATCGAAACAGATTGAAAAATATGACCAAAACAGAATATAAAGATATCTACGGAGCACCTGAAGAGATTAATTTGAACTTTTCTGTGCTTCTAAACAATCTAAATATACATCAAAATGCATTTATGGGCTAAAAAAGTGGATTTAGCATGATACGTCCCCTTTAAAGTAGAAACTTTTATAAGTCAAACTCTGCAGTAATGGATTTTGCATGAATGTTAATTATGAACCAAATCATCTGTTTTTAAAGGGTTATTATTTCGAGTGTCATCTCCTTGAATTATTCAGAAAGCAGCATTTTCTTTTTAAGATCATGTGTTCGAGCGCAGCGATACAATGAGGAATCTTCATGGAGCTGGCAGGGAGTCGCTTCAATGGCTTCCTGTCTTCTTCGTCTGGCTTGCCAAATCTTTGAGCTGAGAAGCTGGACATCTTTTTCCCTCTCTCAAACTTTGCCACGAGGTAGAAAGAAACTGGGGCAAAGAATGGATCTGAAGATTTGCTAAAATGTGGTGAAATCCAGCTTTGCTTTGCAACATTCAATAGTACATCTTAGTCGCCTCTCACACATCATCATATCACACGTCTGAGATGTCTTTGCTCAGTGCTGCTGCTGGGTGGAAAACAATTCTATGAATAGGCTGCTGAAAATTGCCCTTGCAATATTATGCTGTGAATTTAATTTGTGTTCTCAATCTACAGTTTGAATGGACAATGTGATCTTCCTGCATACAAAGTAGGAAAAATGTGTTATCTGGTAATAGCTAATTAAATTTCAGTGAATACAGACATGTTAAACAGGCTTCTCCTACCAGTGTCCTTCATGGACTGCACACTTATCTATGATTACTATTATTCCTGCCAACAGAGTGGAAACATTTGTCTGTGCTGATGCGCATAATGAAATTTATTTTTATTTTTGTTATTAACAATATCACCTTAAAACATATAAATTCATAGTCCCCTGAATACAAACATGGAAAAACCTAAAATGTTACAATCATATACAGCATGTTAAGCAAATTATTTCAGGAATACACCAATTGTTACATACATGCTTGAAATTCTTCACAATTATTTTCCTCTTTTGTTAATAATGCATACATTTTTTCTTGTTCTTTTCCATTTTTTTTTTTTTTAAATGATTAGATTGAAATCCATTAGATACCAATTTAAGTCATGTGAATATAAATGATCATGTGATCTAACACATTTAATCCAGTTTATTTCTGATATAATAGTTTCCAAATGAGTCCTTGGGGGTGATTGACAGGGAATAGACTGAAATGTCTGTGTTTTGTTTTTCACTATCTGATGTGGGAAGTTTGACTCCTCCAAGCTCCAGAAGACTCATCCAGATTGTAAATAGTTGAGCAAAGACCTTTAAATCTTAAAAAGTGTTTTTCAGCAATATTTTTAGTTTATAAAATCAAGATTTCTCACATCACATTTATATCTAATTAAAAGACAAAAGCCACTTACTTTTGACAACTGCTTTCTCTGAATCCAAAGCTATTCCCTGACAATTCAAGAGCAACCATCCTGCGTTTAATTTTCTGATCTACTTACAAAAGCTCAATTAATCATTTCCCATAATTTACAACTACCTATAAAAGGTACTTTAAGAAAAAATGGGTTGTGGGTTTTTTTTTCAAAATGCCCGAAGGCCTACCAATGACATCAGGAAGACTCTAGTGGCTACCAATATTATAATATTATATACCAATACAGCAAAGTACTCACCTTCATTAGTTGAGTAAAAGTACAGATATTCATATTTATAAAATAAATAAATAGAATAAAAGTTCAGATGTTCCTTGTCAAAAACTACTCCAAAATAAGTAAAAAAGTAGCTCAATTAAAATATAACTTAAGTGAAACTACATACCGGTAAGTACTTTCATAAAAAAAATTACTGAAATATTAAAAAACATTGAACACGTGCCAAAAGATGTTCCAAGAGATGGTAGTCACATGAGGTTTACCATTTGAGAGTGACATGGGAGCTCAAATATGGGAAGGGGGTCAATTTTGTGACGCATCATCAGTAGTGTTCCTTTGAATCAGACACCCGTATCAAAGCATTGAAAGTAATAAAAAAATATCCCCAGCATTATTTTCTATTATTGCAAATAAAAAAAAAACGCTGATCCTCTGATACATGTTTAGATAATTGTGGTAGAACTAATTAACACTGTTGTTTCATTTACTACCAAAACATTTGGGTTTGTTTTTAATAAAAACACATAAAAATCACCATTATTCACAGAATGATCAAAGAACTGTTTAATAGGCTTAACATCACATAAAATAAATGTAATAAGTTATAAAACTCAGCTGGATTCATTAATACAACTGTTTCATTTGCAAAAAAATCACCTGTATTATTAACAAAAAAATATACATTTCTATTACTTGTAATGTTTGAGCATCATGAGGTGTATTCTTTACAAACACAAAGGACAATAAATGCAATGTATAGTGTGTCATTTGTTAAGCTAACTAGACCTGCATTCAATTGTTGCTGCTTTTTCCATTCAAAAACCTTTAAAAAAAAAATCAAAAAAGGCGATACAAAATTGCTAGTTAAAGCTGCAGTATGCAAGTTCTTTTTGGCATCATTTGGTCAAAAATCCATAATAATTGTCACGATATAGTGATGGGGTGGTGCAGGACAGATTGAAAAAGCAAGGCCAGACAGGACTTGGGAGCGCTGGTTGGGCGGTCTGCTGGGCGGCACACCGGGCAGGACTGGGGAGCGCTGGGAAGTTCTGGGCCCCTCCTGTGCAGTGGAGTCGACAAGGACTGGGTGGGCTCTGGAAGAGCCACAGGACAAGAGAGCTCAGGCACCTCCTGGCAGTCATAGACTGCGGCCCGGGGGCGCTGGACAGACGAGGCAAGCTCTGACGGGCCAGACGAGGACAGTTCTGGCGAGACAGTGGCTTTTTTCCCAAATTCCCCAAAAAACCCAATAACTTCACACAGGAGAGTGGTAGAGTCATCAAACTCAGAGCACACATGAATGAACTCTTCTTGATTATACTTAGTTTCAATAAATGTGCTTTCATGTCATTTTAGTGATTTTTGTGACCCTGCAGCCTATGATAGTGAATTTATTGATAATTATAAAGAAAACCCTGAAATTATATGAAAGCAAGTTGTAATACTGTAACGACGAGGTGACGTTACTTATGGACTGTTATGATATCAAAAGATTAAATGTGATAACGGACTGGCAGTGTTTAATGAAATTCATAACACACATTTTGTTATATTGGTTTAATGAGTTTGTTTAAATTGTGTTTTAATGATGAGACATGAGACAGTTGGTGAAGCACACGGTTCAGGTTACAAGATTTCAGCATTCATCTAATGTTAAGACACAAAAATAATTTTTTTTAGTATAATTGACAAATAACTTATCAATGACATGAAATATAAAACAACAAAATATCTTCTGTTGCTGTGAGTGTGGTTGAGATATTTAACAAGCTTACCTGTGTATGCGCTCTTCATCTTTCCTGTGGTGTCCTGGTGAAGAAGAGTTCATCTATGTGTGCTGTGAGTTTTTAAAAAACTACAACATGTTACAGGACAGTTATTGCATATTTTAGTACTTATTTAATTGTTAAAAATCACCAAAATTACATGAATGCACTTTTTTTTTAAACTAAATGTTGTAGTATAATTAGGAGGAGTTGATTCATATGTGCTGTGAGTTTGATGACACTACAACATGTTATAGTACAGTTATGGCATATTTTAGTACTTATTTAATGATAAAAATCACTAAAATTGCATGAATGCACATTTATTGAAACTAAGTGTTGTAGTATAATCAGGAAGAGTTCATCTATGTATGCTGTGAGTTTGATGACACTACCACTCTTGTGTGAAGTTATTGTTTTTTATTTATGTATCTTTTTCCGGTGTTGTTCTGTTGATGAGTTATTGGTCCGGAAAAGCCATCTTTTTAACTTTACTTAAGTCGCGTGAATTGGTCCTCCATCTGTGTCTTTGAGTCAGCTGTCTGTCATTTTCTTTAAGTTTAGGTGTCTGAGTGACAGGCGATCTAGTGTGGATGCCTGATCACTGTGGTGATCTCAGTTGTTTCATGTCTCCCTCTTCGTTTTTGGTCTGTGTGATGCTGCGTTCACACCGGATGTGCCACAAAATGTCCGTTCGTCCAGATTACATACAAAGTCAATGGATAGATGTGCCCCAGATGCAAAATTTTTCCAGTGCGGCGGTGTGGTCCAATCCGCACGTCAAGTGCTTTGGCCGTGCGAGTGCACTCCCGATTTTACGCATATCCTTACATTTGCACATTCACAAGAGTTGAAAATATTGATCTCCTGCAACTGTTTCGCATGACGAAAGCCAATCAGTCTTTGTTGACGATGACGTCAGGCCGTCAACAAGGACACCGGTCTGTTCACCCATTCAACCATAGAGTAGAAGCTGTGTGTGACCACCTTGAACTGTATGACACAGCTTTTAAAACCGGGACCGGACTAGGAAGGATTTGGCGTGGGGGTGAATCAGCGAGGAGGTGGTAGTAGCAGGTAAAAGTTATTTCTGTAGCACTAAGCTAGGATAGCATTAGCCGCTAATCACACCGGCTTTTTTCACTGGTGGTTTATGTTTATGAGGAGAAAAAGGAGCGCAGCTTCTCGCTTCAGCAGGCAGTGAAACTCACCGAGTTGGATGTGTCGCTGGTGGGCGGTCACCATGAAGTGAATGGGGACATTTCTTGATCCTGCGGTGCCTGCGGCACGTTTCGTGCGGCAAATGCGTCTGGTGAAGAAGACGCATTCGGTGTGAACGCAGCATGAGTCTGCCTGTCCGTTGCTACGTGTCTCCATGTGTGCAGTTCTGTCTCTTGTCCGTTCCCTGCGTGGGTGGCTCCAGTGTGTGTGTCTATGCGCACCACCGGCGGATCAGTGATTAGTAGCCTTTGTCAGTCCGTGTCTGACAGGCGGAGGTGTTGGTTGGTTTTCAGTGTTGCAGTTCTCGTCAGTTAGTCAGCCTTTTGGTTTGACCTGTGCTGTGTGGAGGAGTGTGTTTCTGCCTGGTTGTGACACTGATACTGTGACACGGTTATTTACTTACTTACTCGCCGTTCACGTGACTCTGCACATGCCTCCGTGGAACCAAACCGTGCTTGTCTTCTTCCAGCCTCCAAACTTCTTTATTTCCGGCAGAGTGGACACCTCTCTAAGCCGCTTAGAACGCGCGTTCAGCGTCATTTGACGTCACGTCTGCTGGACTCTTTGGGAAATTCAGTAATAGCAGAACAAAATTAATCACACCATTTATTCAATAGGAAGAAATATGTGTGGGCTCATTCTCTTTGGTAATGAACGCTTCATCAGCCATTAGCATTAAAAGACTTAAAATGAATGTTTATTTTTTAACAAATCCTGCCCAATGCTCCTTTAATGGTACTTTAGTTTAAATTAACAGGATGTGAACTTATCTGCTGGTTTTTTCAAGATCAAAATAATGCAATATTAACATAAAAAATGAAGTGCAACCAATACCTGTTTTGGTTAAATGAGCCGTGGTTAAATCTACTACTCTTAACGCAACAGTGATCAACGAGCGACTCCTTTAGAATATCTCTGTCTGTGTTAAAGCCAGTGTTTCCACACACTGGACCCCGAAGGTGGATTTCTTGCTCGCCGGCTTCTCTGCCATACTGTTCTGTTGTCTTTTCTAGAATTCTCCTGTTTGATCCGCTCTAGACTTCATTTGCGTGTTCACAATGCCCAAACGAGGCGGATTATCCGAGCAAACGAATTGGTGTGAACTCAACATTGGAGAGGTAATCTTGACCAGGTAAATTAATCCTTGTCGACACATTCTGTGCCTCACTGACCTGATGTTGACTCTTCCCTCGTGTGACTCTTAACTATTGTACAGCTAATTCTACAGTTCATTCAGTGATATCTCCAAAGTCTTCAAACTTTGTTCCCAGACTGAGTAGTCTGAGGTCCAGTAGTGACTCATCCTCTCTATTTGGCAACACATTACACCCCCCAGCTAGCAGTCATACGGTTTTTATCTGAGCATAATGAGTGTAAACAAGATAAACTAACCCTCAGAGTGTTTAAAGAAAAACCCAAAACACATTCTTTAAAAGTGGGGGAGTGTCCTTTATCTGGTTGTCGTAGGAAGAGATATTGTTTCAGAAAGAAATGCAAAAGTGATCATTTATTTAGACATTCTAACAAGGTGGAGGCTTGCATTTCACTGGCAGGCTTTCATTCTTTCAACAAGATAAAAAGCCTGCCACTTTTCCCTCTTTAAAATACAGCCAAGGCTAATATCTCACAGCCCACTAAAATCTTAATTACTCATAGTGACACTTTAATGCAAGGTTATGAAATTGATTGATTCGTTTTGGAAAGGAGATTGACACAATGATGCCCCTGGACACTTTGATGCTCGAGGTGAGACACCACCCTGAGTCTCCTTCTAATGTCATGTCAATTTTTTTAATTACAGCGTATCATGAAAATCCTAAAATATCTGATTATTCAAAAATGAACTTTTAGGCTTTGTCATAATTTTTCTGGTGGTGCTTTTATATGTTCCTTGTTACATTACACAATTGTCCTATGCCACTAATACATTGTAATTTGAAGAATGAATGTAACATTATTTGATAATTGTGCAGCACTTTAATCTATCATATTTATGTCACTGTTACATCTGTGGTTAATCCATTTTAATCTGAGAGACATTTCATGTTGCACAGCAGGAAATAAACAATGAATGTTATAATCTACTCAAAAAAGACCAATAAAACCAGTGATATACTTCTTAATATGGTAATAGAAAAATTGACCAGTGATATTAGTCTAGATTAGATGCTTATATCGTGACTTGCAGCATCCGTTTTGCTTTCATTTGTTCA
Organism: Gouania willdenowi; assembly: GCF_900634775.1. Classification (NCBI taxonomy): domain Eukaryota; kingdom Metazoa; phylum Chordata; class Actinopteri; order Blenniiformes; family Gobiesocidae; genus Gouania; species Gouania willdenowi. The sequence continues at coordinate 30,947,255 of NC_041060.1, forward strand.
TAGACCAGTATCCCAGTGGGACTGTGGATTATCTCTCATAGTGTTTGCAATCAGGGATCTTACAACTTTATGCCTTTCCTTCAGAAGTACAGCCAGCTTTTGCTTTTGTTCATCAAATCCCAGAGACCACCGAATGGCTTCAACTTTGCCTCGAGCACTTCAGACATCTTCTCGGGTGTTGTTTTTGCTATTTGATTTAGACTTCATCGACTTTTTTTTCCTTCTTTCTTTTTTTTTACTCTACACTATTTAAACTTATTTTCAATAACTTATGAATCACTACTTGATTAAAATATGTAATCACTTTAATCGACACCTGAGAAAATCGCTTTTCTGATGAGGTAGTTTTGTTTGAGGACTGTCATGACCTGAGGGCTTTTTGGTTTGTGCAAGTCTGTTTTTTACGTGATTACATTAAATTTTGGTTTACTCCACTTTATTATTTGTTTGTTTGTTTTTTTGCAACATTTTCTTGTGTTTTTGGGCCTTGTTTGGTTTAGTTTACCTTCTGGGTTTATTTGGGGATACAATTTAAGTACTTCAATGGTACTTCGGGGGTAGAAGGAGTAATGTTTTGCACATCATAGTCAATGTTGGCGAGAATTTAATTTATTTGTGTCTGTTATTCTTTGTCACTGTTTGTTTGCCCTGTGATGATCTGGTAATCTGCAGCCAGGGTGTTTCGTGTCTTCAATCTCAATTGGTGTGTTACCCTGAATAGTATAATATAAAGGGCTATTGAAATAGGATGGATTGATGGAAGTAATGCTGCAATGCACTCAGGGCTGGATTCAGTAAAGGTTTAGTGGTATTGAAAGGTGTGCAAACGTCACTCCACGCTCTAATAAAGAGTATGAAGCTCAAGGAATCAGGTGTGTGCCGCCGCTGCACTTCCAAATGCGCCTTCATTCCATTTAGTGCATTTCCCTCTGATGAATATGCATAGAAGGCAGATCTCCCAGTAGTTCATCTTCATAAAATGCAGACTGATTGACAGATTGTGTTGCTGTATTAACTCAGATCAATGGCAGATCAATAGGACGGTTTCTGTCTTAATCTGCCTATTTTGCATGCACTGATCAAAGCAAAGTTACAGGACTGGACGGAACACCCACATTATATTAGGGGAAAAAAAATATCAATAGGTTTTAAAGTTGTTGTTTAAAAAAAAAAAAAAAAAACATTTTATTTGGTTTTCTACATTACTCAATCGGTGCCAGTGACGTAATATTACGTCATTTACGTTTTTTCACGGAGATTACTAGAAAACACCCTGGTGGAGGTCCCTCATCAATATCTAAAGCGTAATGTGATATAGTGACCAACTGTGCCCTGAAGGTGGCAGCAGCACACCTTTAGATGTGAGATTAGCTACTGATGCTATATTAGCTAAGGAGGAAGAAGCAGGACGATGGAGATTATGGTGCTATGAAGTGATATTGTGACGTGTGTGTATTGTGTTTTATAGAAGGAAACCAATGTTGAGGTGTCACGAAAGCAAAAAAAAAAAAATTTCAGAAAAAGCCGCTTTTCTCAGCTTTTTGTCACAAACTGGCGATTTGTGTGAAACTTGCCTCTATTCAACTGCGAATTACAGAAGAACGAAACAAGCTAGGAACAAAATTATTTTTTCTGATGAAAGTAGAGACTTCGTAGAATCTTTCAGAATCAGGTGTCAGATTTCAGATTGTCATTGGACAAAATATTCTGTGGGTCTTTATAGAACAATCAAAATGCTCAAAAACAGCTGGCACTGAGGGGGGTAGAAGTTCTGAAAATGGCTGGCACTGAATGAGTTAAAGGGGACATATGCTAAATCCACTTTTTTAGCCCTTAAATGCATTTTGTTGTATATTTAGAGTGTTTAGAAGCACAGAAAAGTTCAAATTAGTCTCTTCAGGTGCTCCGTAGATATCTTTATATTCTGTTTTGGTCATATTTTTCAATCTGTTTCGATTTTTCGATTCTCTATTACGTTTTTTGTACAATAACGTCACAGTATTTGCAGTGGAACTGCCAAATTAGGACATCAACTCCAGGCCCAACACTTCGAGCAATCCGCCATTTTTATATCTCGCTTTTATTTTGTAGTCCAAGGTCAAGGATGCAGAAGTTACGAGAGGATAAGTCAAAATGTTCGGTTGTTGGATGTTGTAACCCACACGCTTCATTACACCGTCTCCCAGCATCAGAACCTTTTCAAAGTGCCTGGTTGAGTTTTATTTTTCACGAAATGCATTTTAATACAGTCACAAAATGCATTTTAATACAGTCTTTTCGGAAACAAAAACAGCAAACTGAACTGACTAATGAAAACTTTAGACTTAAATTAAATCACGTAGGCCATATCATCAAGGATCTAAAACAAGCACACAGCGCTAACATATGAAGACGGTGCAACTGCTAATGCTAACAAAACAATGACAGGGACGTCTTATCAACACACTTTTTAGCGTTATTTACAGTTTACCAATGCGCACAGGCACCATTGTGGTAGAGGATTGAAGTGTTCAGCATAGGCAGTGTTTTAGATTCTTGCTGGGGGGGCAAAAAAAAAGAGAAAAGAATTGAATAAATAGAACGTGTTGAGACTCGCGCGAACCACAATGTGTGTAACATAAACAATAATGAAAAAACAATTAGTAACATAATTAATAATGTTGACTAAAAAAAATTGCGTTGATTCACTGTTTAATGTAAATTCATGTTGTAATTTAAAGAATGAGAAAGTAAAGTTGCTCAAATTAAGTAGTGTTATTATTTATGATGTGCTTTAATATGGGAGATACTAGGGATGTAACGATTAATCGTAAGGCAGTTAAAAATCGATTCATAGGTATCACGGTTGATATCGATTTTCTGAAAATTGAATCGCAGTACTTTTTTATCCACAATTGTAGGCGGCGGATGGAGTCTGCTAATACTTTCTTTCTGGCTGCCTTCTACTCTTAAATATGTTAATAAATGATTCATTACCCCTTTAGCACCGAAAGAATATCTGTAATATTACTTGAATATCTGTAAAAGTCACGTTTTTCTATTAGCTCTGTCTGCTAGCATAGCTTCTCTTCTTCACTGCAAGAATTTCTGCATGCCAACCGACCACTGTGTTACCAGCGCCCTCTGCTGGTCCAAACAAATATGACGTAAATCAGTGTAATCACGGTTTTTTTTTTTAAAAGTCCAATTGTTAAGGCACAAAATACATTTTCAGTTGCACTTTTAAAAAGAAAAAGAACTATTATGCAGTTTTGCATTGTTTATTATAGAACCAGAATTTAAATAAATAGGCTTCATTTTCATTTGTATTATTCCTTTATTTGTTTCATTCAAGATTTATTTTTAGTTAAATTGCATTGTTTTGAACAGTTTATCAAGGGATTCTTTTGACAATGAAATATAAAAGGAAAATAATACAGTATTTTTGAGTTTTTTTCCCAAAAAAAAAATTTGTCTACAGTCCCAGTTTGTAAAATAAATCATGAGAGAATCGTATCGTGAACCCAGTATCGTGAATCGAATCGTATTGGGAGTTGAGTGAATCGTTACATCCCTTGGAGATACACTTTAACATGGATGGACACACTCGCTGGCAGTTGTAAATCACTAAGTTGGACAACAGGTAGGATAGAATAAAGGGATACATCAGGATTAAAGGTTTTTAAAAGTCCAACAACGTAGCTTATAGCATTCATAGTCTCTAACAACGTTACTCCGCCTTCGCTAAATGCATGCACATTCTTGTGGTGGCCAGAAGATGCCAATTTTTTCTGGTAGGGGGAGTAGATTGAAACAAAACCACTCAATCTACCGCTTTATATCTCGACAGGCGTGCACTGATTGCAGGGCTTGTCGTTCACCGTTCCAGCCGCTTGTTTTCTCAGTACATCACTACAAACAACAGACTTATGAGTCTACGGAGCACTTGCTGTGTCCATCATGTTTTAAACAAAGCTATGAGCTGCTACGGGAAGCAGGAAGGTCAAATGGCGCTACTGCTGGTCCTTAAAATATTTTTAACTTGGCTTTTATTTTGTAAACCTTTGAATTTTATGTTGCCGTATTTTTAGTCGCTGTGTTTTTTGGCACTTAAATTATTTGTACATTATGTAGATTATATTAAGAATCGGGACAATTGTAATGAAAACTTTTGCCCTGCCCCCTCAAACTCTGCTTATGGTCAGATAGTATAGACATGGATGTAAAGGTGGTGTGTGAGGAGGTAGACATGCTAGGTTACCCTGTCATGCTTTTTATATCAAAGAGATAGCAGGTTGAAACCACAGCTAGCCCTTGTGCAGTAATTTTAGGGGAAACAGGTGTACTTTAGCAACATTAGCCCTGGCTGAAGCAAGTGTGAAAATAAAAGAATTCATCCAGGTTTGGCTGTGATAGACAGCTGTTCCCACAGCTGTCTGATGACCTGCTGGCAGTGGTCAGGTAACGCCTGCCCCTTCCTCTTCTGTCATCACCTCCTGTTGCCTTTTGCTGTTAATGTGCCAGGGCTCCTGTCTGGAACACTGCAGGCTTTGGATGGGTTTGAAGTCAACAATTCCACAAACCTAGTGATTCAACACAATTATTTTTTGGAGTCACACAGACGTAATCATTCCAATATAAATTACAAACAAAAATATAAACACAACACTTTTGTTTTTGCTCCCAATTGTCATGAGCTGAACTCAAAGATCTAAAACATTTTCTGTACACAAAAGACCTATTTCTCACAAATATTGTTCATTAGTGTGTCTAAATCTGTGTTAGTGAGCACTTGTCCTTTGCAGAGATAATCCATTCCACCTCACAGGTATATATCAAGATGCTGATTAGACAGCATGATTATTGCACAGGTGTGCCTTAGGCTGGCCACAATAAAAGGCCACTCTAAAAAAGTTCAGTTTAATCACACAGCACAATGCCACAGATGTCGCAAGTTCTGAGGGAGCATGCAATTGGCATGTTGACTGCAGGAATGCTCACCAGACCCACCGAGCAGATCGACGTTGAAACAACGTTGAAATGACGTGATGGCCGGAAGTTGAGAAGACGTCTTTGGCGGGCGCAGAATGAAAGTTTTTACGTCTTCTTTGGATGTCGTCTGGACATCCGAAAATGACGTATTATAGACATCCCAAAAAGACTGTGGATAATACTGAATAATAATTTTTAATAAACAGACGCACATACACATGCATGTGTCTGTGACTGAGTGTGGAATTGCAAGGCTGTGAAATTGTTTCAAATGTTGAACATCATATCAAGGTCCAGATGAGGTCGTGGTCATGACGTTCAGATGCCAATCTATTTTGGACGTCATATAGACGTGCAGATGTGGGCCAGACCGACCAAAGTGATCTGGAGGTCCGTGGACGTCGGATATCTAGTGGGGAGCTGTTGCCTGTGAATTGAATGTTCATTTCTCTACCATAAGCCGTCCTCAAATGCCTCACAACCGCAGAGCATTTGTAACCACACCTGCCCAGGACCTCCACATCCAGCATGTTCACCTCCATGATCGTCTGAGACCAGCTGCTGCAACAGTCAGTTTGCATAACCAAAGGATTTCTGCACAAACTGTCAGAAATAGGGATGTAACGATTAATCGTAAGGCAGTTAAAAATCGATTCATAGGTATCACGGTTGATATCGATTTTCTGAAAATTGAATCGCAGTACTTTTTTAACCAGCAGAGGGCGCTATCCACAAGTGTAGGCGGCGGGTGGAGTCTGCTAATAGTTTCTTTCTGGCCGCCCTCTACTCTTAAATATGTTAATAAATGATTCATTTCCCCTTTAGCACCGAAAGAATATCTGTAATATTACTTGAATATCTGTAAAAGTCACGTTTTTCTATTAGCTCTGTCTGCTAGCATAGCTTCTCTTCTTCACTGAAAGATATCTGCATGCCAACCGACCACTGTATTACCACCGCCCTCTGCTGGTCCAAACAAATATGACGTAAATCATTGCAATCACGGTTTTTTTTTTTTTTTTAAAGTCCAATTAAGGCACAAAATACATTTTCAGTTGCACTTTTAAAAAGAAAAATAACTTATGCAGTTTTGCATTGTTTATTATAGAACCAGAATTTAAATCAATAGGCTTTATTTTCATTTGTATTATTCCTTTATTTATTTCATTCAAGATTTACTTTTAGTTAAATTGCATTGTTTTGAATAGTCAAGGAATTCTTTTGACAATGAAAAATAAAAGGAAAATAGTACCGTATTTTTGAGTTTTTTTCCCAAAAAAAAAATTTGTCTACAGTCCCATTTTGTAAAATAAATCGTGAGAGAATCGTATCGTGAACCCAGTATCGTGAATCGAATCGTATCGGGGGTTGAGTGAATCGTTACATCCCTAGTCAGAAACCATCTCAGGGAAGCTCATTTGCAATGCTCGTCGTCCTCATCAGGGTCTCGACCTGACTGCAGTTAGTCGTCGTAACCGACTTGAGTGGGCAAATGCTCACATTTGATGGCATCTGGCACGTTGGAGAGGTGTTCTCTTCACGGATGAATCCCGGTTTTCACTGTTCAGGGCAGATGGCAGACAATATGTGTGGCGTTGTGTGGGTGAGTGGTGGGGTTCTGGTATGGGCAAGAGTATGTTATGGACAACAAAGTCAGGTGCATTTTATTCATGGCATTTTGAAAGCACTGAGATACCATGATGAGATCCTGGCCCATTGTTGTGCCATTCATCCACGACCATCACCTCATGTTGCAGCATGATAATGCATGGCCCCATGTTGCAAAGATCTGTACACAATCCCTGGAAGCTGAAAACATCCCAGTTCTTCAATGGCCAGCATACTCACCAGACATGTCACCTATTGAGCATGTTTGGGACTTTGCACTGCCATTGAAGAGGAGTGGACCAACATTCCACAGGCCACAATCAACAACCTGATCAACTCTATGTGAAGGAGATGTGTTGCACTGTGTGAGGCAAATGGTGGTCACACCAAATGCTGACTTACAAAGTGGGAATATGGATTTGGTTTCATCCTTCCACATACTATCGGTAAAATTATTATAAATATCAGTTTCAGTGCATTGTTCATGTGAAAGACTGGCATCCTGTCCAAGGTGTACCCCTGAATGTCCGTTGTGAAACGCTCAAGCAGACATTTATAATCACTCACAGATAAAGATGATCTATAATAGAAGCTGGATGAGTGAAATATTTGAAGAACGATGTAATCATAGAAATAAAATAACGATTTAATACAGCACAATCTACAGAGTTGATTAGAGTTAGCGTTCTGTACCAGACTGTGAGTTCCAGCTCAGCCTGCTTTGTGCCTGAGTAAGCAAAGCTGGGTTGTATATGATATTATATATTGATAAATGGAGACATGGATACGCAGATGTAGTTGACAGTTTAATTCTTTGCTGGTTTATTTGTCGTCTCTCACACAAACTGCAGGTATAAACCATTTCCCACTGACACTGTCACTCACATTATAATCTGTCATATAAATAGATGAACTTCTTAAAGCACTAGTTATTTATAAGCAAAACAGCCACACCAGGGAACTATTAAAATGTGGGGGGAGAAAAAACCAGAAAACAAAAATTAGCAACTGTTTATGAGCTAAACTATGCATATAAATATGTTAAAAAGGCTCCTGTTAATAACATGGTCGCCAAATGCATCAGATGAAGGTGGTGGATGAAGAGACAAGCACTGCTTCTTTAAGCATTTTAATGATTATGATGAAAGTATGATGCTTCTGTTTTTTTGCACCATTTTCATACAACTGTCAACAAAACAGCTAAACAAGCTAATTATTAAACCTTAAAGTGCAGTCTAATCATAGTTCTTAATCATATGCTTCACTGAAGATTTTGACCTTTTATTTGTGGGTATTAATACTGTTTAGTACCATGCTTGCAATTTTCATACAGGGTTGAGTTAAGAAAACATTATTTGGAAAGAAATTAGCAGCCCTTAGAGAAAAAGCTTATCTCTGCTGCCAGGAAGAAGGAATTGAAAACATTGTGATGGCTAAATTTAGTCAAGCATGGTTACCTTGAAAGTAATTTGTGTATTAGAAATACAAACAAGAGAGTGATTGTAAAAGAAGCTTTCAGTGCTGATAAAGGTGTTACCAAAAAAAAAATAAAAATAAAAACTGGGATACTGGGAATGAGATGTGCAGTCTGGTAGTGTTGTGGTGGTCAAGACCGGTCTTGGTCTCGAGACCAAATTTTAAAGGTCTTGGTCTTGTCTTGGACTCTGAAGCATTTTGACTCGGTCTTGTCTCGGACTCGGGATTTTTCGTCAAGACCGTTCGAGACCAGCACTAATTCCTGCTATTTTTAAACTTTTTTATAATGTGATAATAACACGGAGAAGAACGGGATAAAACAATCCTTTATTCATTATTTAATCCACCCTGTATAATGACCACAACCTTCCTTAATGTGACTGAGTGACGTGTGTGACACACTCATACGTGTGTGGCTATGGTGTCAGTTTGGACCGCGGAGCGCAAGGGAGATATGAACTAATCTCCCAGTAAAACTCCAGAAAACAATCACCAGTAATAAATATTATCTCCCTGGTAAAGACAGTAGCTCTAACAACTGGTAAAATGATAAACTGATGATATTACAGCCTGTGAAGGCTGGATAGGGGACGCACTTACTCTGCTTCTGGGTCCTAGTGCCAGCCGAGCGGTGAAGCCTGTTTCGTTTACTGTGTTTACTGAGGTCCGTGTGTTTAATAAGTCCGTGTGTGTTTAATAAGTCCGTGTGAAAGTCTGCATGTTTATGCATCTGTCCATCCACTCTTTTCATTATATCCATGTCTTTTAAGGCTTTATTACATAATGTCGGCTGTAGTCCGGGCCGCCGCCATCTTGGTTTATGTTGTCACCAGCGCGTCATCGCCGCAGAGTTGCACTAGCCAGAATGAGTCAAATAACTGTAAAGAGGTCTTATATTAGTCTATTTTCTTTTTAAAGTGGTGTTTTTTGTGTGTATTTAGACTCCAATTACATTTATGTATATAATATGTTCCCCACAATATAAACATGTTCACAATATAATTATTTTTTATAGTTTCTGTTTCCACTGTATCCAGAACAATAATAATAATTCTCAACAATAACTATTGATTGATTGATCACATGACTGTTCCAGGGTTTGAGTTTGTTTTATTTAGTTTCACATCTACCTGTAGCTCTATGTTTTTTACACTGCTGACAACTTGTTTGTAGTTTTATTTCAGAAAGTTTCACTTTTACAGTTACATTTGGAAACCTTTGTTATTGAATATCCTAGTTATATTACAGCAACCAAATTAAACTATATCAACTAAGGGAATTAATAAAAATGGCCTGTGTAAAGGCTTTTTCAAACTAAAAAAATATCTTGTGAAATCTGTGACCTGTTGACCTGAACAACTGAAAGAATCAGAATCAAGAATCATTATTTCTTGGCAGAAATGCTTTTAAACACTTGCTGTACATTCAGCTGACATAAAAATCTTGTTTTCAAATATGTAGAATAATTGTGAATTTATCAGTAGCAGTAGTAGTTTTAATATTTTAGTTAATTTTTTGCAGGCACCTTTTTTGTCCGTCAAATGTATTTAAAATAAACTAAAATTAAAGAGAGAATGTTATTTAACTTTCGAACCTTGCCATAATTTTATTTATTTATATATTTTTTTAAATTGAAAAAAAAATGTTTATGGTCTTGGTCTTGGTCTTGGTCTCGGCTTGTCTCGGTCTTGGTCTTGACTCGGTCTCGGCTCCCGAAAGTCTTGGTCTTGTCTTGGTCTCGGTGCATTCTGGTCTCGGGCAAGTCTTGGTCTCGGATAGTGTGGTCTTGAACACAACACTACAGTCTGGTGCCGTTGTCTCACGCAATGACATCCTGGATTTAGAGACAGTCAAAGTCGACACCATTTCCTGATGAATGATCCAACACATATTTTGAGAAGTTTCTGCCTCTCACCACATCAAATTAGTGGAAAATGAATCAAATGTCTGTCACTTTGAAGTGAAGGGCCAGCATTTTTGTTTGTATTCAACACTTGCAACTCAGGAGATCTTCAATTTTTACAAAAAAAATAAATAAAAAATGATACAATTTGCTGATGTCTGAGGGAATGAAAAGAGACAAAAGATTGCTGATTGATTCAGATAGTTTATCCTCAAAGTGAAACATAATTAACACACAAAGGGATTTTGCAAACCCATTGCAGGACATTTTTCTCTGCACCACTTCTTGTACCTGCACATAAAGACCAGTTAAATCTGATTAGTATAATGCTACCGCTCTACTTGAGGCCAAAGTGGTTTTTCAGGCAGCTGCTGTTGCTACAGCATTAGGATGCTAATTAGAGAGACGAATGACTTGGGCTTATCTTTGCTGAGGGAAAAGCAGAAAACCAAATTCAGAACACATTAAAGGTGTTTTTACACACTTGCATTGGAAATAACTTTGCACTGGAGGTTTCTTGCCAGTTGAAAAGTTATTTAAAGATATTGCAAGAATAAAACAAAGGTGGTAATTGCATTTCTGGCTGCAGAGCCAAGATTTATTAGTGTATCCACATTGCCCTCTTTTCAGAGCCTAATGTATGTGTTGTTTACCTCACGAAGACATGTAACAGGATATACAATGGGCAGATGGGAAGAGATCAGTTATCTACTGTCAATGTCACCTTTATATAACATATTACAAGCTAAATTGACACAGAAAACACACTTCTGCCAATATTTGATCTGTATCAATTGCTTTATCCTTTGTTAGGCTTTATAAGGAGAACATTCGATGCCAAAGGAGACATGGTTGCAGCAAAATTGAATGTAAACAATGACTAAAACAAAGGACAGTTGATAGATTAGATACATTCAGTAAAATATACATGCATTCTGTGCTTTTCTGTATCTGATTTTATTTGGATGTGTGCTTTGTATTTGTGCTGCTACCTATCTTAGCCAGGACTTTCTTATAAAGGAGGTTTTTAATCTCAATGGATCAAGCACCATTGGGTGTTTGGCGTCTTTTCTTTCGACACCCTCTTCCAGGTGCCTCGGCTGAGGGTAATCCAGAGCCACCGAGAAGCTTGGGCAGCTTCCAAGAGGTTGGTAGCTCGTCGTCTCTGCTGCCCACAGATATGTAAGGCTACTTTCAGATTGTAGGCTAATGTGACCCAAACCCATCTTTTTGCCCATTTGTGAGCTGTGATCTTTTAAATATAGTTTAAGCACAAGTCCAATTTTTCCATACGTGGTCCTAAATCTGATACGTATTTGATATTTTGCAACGAGACTGCTGTCTGATAGCCCGGGTCGCATTCTGCCCGACCTTTATGTCAGTGAAATGCAATAAACGTCACCATTCTTTGTCTCGGGATGAGTGGCGGAGGGGAAAAAAACCATGGACAGAGTAAAAAGTAAACAGTGGAAGGAGTGTGAGATCTTAAAATAAATGAATGTTTATATGTCATGCATATTATCAGTGCCACACACACGCAAGACAAGATGCCTTCATGTTTTCTTCCGTAAACAGAGTTTGTGCATGTGTCGTCAAGCGGTACCACAGGAACTCTTTTGGCATGCGATTCACTTCAGGGTTGCATTTTGTTAATACTCTGAACTCATAGAAGACGCATTTAATGTGTAATATCAGCACACAAAAATAGTATTTATCTAAAAAAACACTTCTTATTTATTTATTTTTAACATTCTGCAAATATTCCAAAGATGTTAGGCAGTCCCAGAATATGTGTGTATGTCCCCAATTAGTCCACATTAGTCCTCAATTAGTCCACATGCACTAAGACCTGCTGTCTGAACATAGCCGCTGTAAAATAAATAGAAAAAAAAAAATATCTATGGGGTTGCTGAGTCTTCCGGTTCCCTTCCGAGTACATCCTAACAGCACATCATCACGGGCTAACACACAGAGACAAACATTCATTCAGCTGGTCACTCTTGCCAAAATCTTTAGTCAAGCATGTATGTATACATGGGAGTCAAACCTGCTAATGAACAACCACAACACACTAATTGGTAAGACATTGTTTAACAAACAAGACAACTTTCTCAAGGTGTATCACAGCATACGAACATTGTAATGGACAAGGGTGGGACATGAAGGTAAATGAGCAAATCAGAGGCAAGTACAACGTGATAATTGGCTCAACTGCTTTTGTATAACATCCAAACACAGATATGTAGACTGGACAAAGTGTCCAAGCCAAGTTGAAGGCAAACTTGTTCCCATTAAAAAGCTAAGTACAGCAAACGCAACTATGATCAAAGACACACCTTTGATATTAGCACTGTAGGTACTTTAAAATACTGAAACATCACAATGCCTCAGAAAGTTGTTGTAGGGGATGTGGACTAATACATGGACATACACACATATTCTGGGACTGTCCAACACCTTAGGAATATTTGCAGAATGTAAAAAAAACAAAAAAAAAAACAATGTGCCATAGAAACAATACACTTCACACAAGGAATATAACCAGACTACATAAAAGTAAATAACAAGTAGATACATTTGTTAAGTCTTCCTCACCTTAAAGGAAAATAAAACAATTACAGCTTCATGGCTCAAACCATAGCCTCCCACCAGTACACAATGGAGAAAAAGCATTTAAGATGTTTACCAAATGTAATATATAAGGGCTTTGCTGCAGATAAAAAACACATGCCTTGAATAACAACTGGTGCACAATAGTCTCACACTTGAGTATAAGCAGGTGAAACTAACAATAATAATTGTACTTCAGTTCTGTTTATCAATATTATCACTATCCCTGCTCTCAGCATTGCTCTTCTTTCAAATATTGTCAATGTTGTGCATGCAGCCCTCTAGCCTTTTGCCATGGAGTTTATCAGACTAATTGGTGGATGCTCTAATTCTGATCCACTACCGTTCATTATTTGTATGTTCATGCAATTTTATCCATGACCTTAGCAATGTACATTTTGAAGCATACTGCTTCAAACTAGTGGACCTTTAAGGACAATGTCTCCACTAAATCTTTATATGTACTTGTTTTCATTCCACCTCATGTATTTTTTTCTTTTTGCATTTTCCATTTTTTAGTATCTTTGTGCAGAATGTTTACTTTTGGTAAGACCCAATGTATAACTCTTTTTTATTAAAATATGGAATTCAATAATAAAGTATAAGGTCCTAAAAATATATGGATCTATAAATTTATACCATTTCACTGTTTTGGTAGAAGACGTTTGGTATGGTATAGATGATCATAACTCTTTACAGTCAGCTTGTTTTTTGAATGAATTATGAATGATGGACAGTCTTTTTTCATTGCATTCTGGTTTAAAAACAAACACAGCATCTTTAGCCTAATGGCTAGCCTCTGCTTAGCATCATGACTAATATAACAGAAAAGCTAAAACTGCAAGAACTTGCTAAGGTCTATGTTTGAGAACATTGTAGAGAATGACATCGGACAAACACAAGTTGATTAGGTAAATACAGGGTGCCGACAATGATCGGAGATGTTAAATCTTTGACAATTGCAACATCCACTGTACTGTCAAGGCTGGCATGCAGCAAGCTGTGGAAACAACAACGAAGCTGAAGTGGAAAGACAGGAGTGTCATATCTGCTTGACTTTGATGCACTTCACAGATGGATTAGTCAGACACAACTTCTTAAATGAAACTTTTTAAGCACACTCTTGCTTGTCTGTACAACCAGGAGGCAAAGCTGCTTTTCTGAGCTTTTCACATCTCTCTACACGTTGGTTAACTGTCCTTTACAAATTGTGAATTTGCAAATATCACAAAGATGGATGAATGCAAATATATGTATGTATACAAAGCTCTTCAAACTAAGATAATAAAATGATTTAGTTGACAAAAGTCAGGTAAAAACTGACTGAAAAAAGATATGTCAGACAAAAGCTCTAAAGCTAATTCTCTACCAAACCTTACTCTCAAAAGCCAGTTGTGTTGGGGTGTTGTAAACACTTCATTGTGAACTGTTGGATTGTATCTTTCAAACTAAATTGGCTATACAAACACCAAAATGAAGGGTTAAACAGAGCAGGTCAGTGTGGAAGCAAAGTTCTCAGCGATGCTAACCAAAGTGCTGGAATCGCTCCGTGAAGTAGCATTAGGCTAAATTGCAGCACTCAATCATCCCTCACAGCCTCTGGCACTGTATGTCAGTTTGCATCAGCAGACACTTTCAATCCTTCAGTTTTTCCTCCAACTACCTCCAACAACTGTTTTTGTTTTTATGTTATTCTGTTAGCAAGATTTAATTAATCACTTCTATTATTAAGTTTGAGTGCATTTTTGTTACAACTGTTGTAACTAAATAAACATAATAGCGCATTTGGGTGCACTCAGGAGGCTCTGCCAATGCCACAGCTCATAAAAGCATATTCCTTGCAAAGAAATCCACAAATCTGATAATGAAATCCTTTCTGTAACTTTCTCTGATGTTCTTTAGAAGCATTTAAAGCTCTTATACTTAAAAAAATGATTTATATAGCTGCTATTACTACCTGAATATACCTGCTTATTTTTGGGGTCATGTGGTGTTTGTGCCACCCTGGCCTTAAATAACAGGGGTGGTGACGTAATGGTTAAGGAAGCGGGCTTGTAAATGGACGGTGACCAGTTAAAAATCCAACCTGGGCCATGAGTGTGGAATTCTGAGCAAGTTCCTTAACCCTAACTGGTTGTGTTGTAGGTCGCTCTGGATAAAAGCGTCTGCTAAATTAAAGTGTAATTGCAATAGTATTTTGGGCCATTGAATAGGTTACCAGTTTTAGAGATGGAATATCTCAAGTTAATTTAAATGTAAGATTAGGAGAAATTCCTAAAATTAAATATTTTTCTTTAAACTACCAACTTGGAGAGTTCTCCAAGATATGGAAATGTACTAAGCAGTCAATTTAATTTGAGTCAACATAATTACATGTACCAGTTCTTAAAAGCTTTAACAATGAATAATTACTCTGGTTTGTTTATGATTAATATGCTGTATATAAATAAAACACTGTACAAAAGAAGAAGAAAGACCACTTTTCTAAAAACACTAAGTGGATTGGATAGTTTGTGTGCCAGTGAAAACGACCTTGTAATGTTTTGAAAGATTTTCATCCCTCTTGCTTCCTGTTTTTCCATTCACTAATGCTTTCAAAGGTTTCTTTAGTTTTGTGCCAACATATTCTCCTCTGCTTCTCACTTATATTGACTTTACTAATTTGCTGTGAGTTTCTTGCATTCAATGGCCCTATGCTTTTATCATCAGCATTGACATCGTACTGTAGCCTTACTTTGCAGAAGGTGGGTCCTTGTAAAGCCATATTAAATGTATGGTATTATGCTATTTTTCTCCCATCTCCAATTGTTCTAAGAACCCCAAAAACATAGTATTTTAGGTTTATTTTCCCAAACTCGCCTGTTTTCCAGAGTTTTAGCCTCTGAAAAGTCACCTTCTGAGCAGTTCTAAAAACAGGCTGTTTTGGGGCCTACTTATGCATATTCATGAGAAGGCGTGTCTGTAGACACTGACTCCACACAACAGTTGGCTATCCACACACTCTTGTTATTGTTTTCAGCCAAAAAAACTCCACATTACAGTAAAACACATGGCTATTTAAGTGGCTATTGTGATTGTGAGTCAGACAAACACTGCTCCACAGTGTGTGTGTGTGTGTGTGTGTGTGCGTGTGTGTGTGTGTGTGTGTGTGTGTGTGTGTGTGTGTGTGTGTGTGTGTGTGTGTGTGTGTGTGTGTGTGTTTGTGTTTGTGTGGCAGCAGCGTATTTAGTGAGTTATTCAGCTGCTGCTGCTGCTTCAAAC
Source organism: Gouania willdenowi (assembly GCF_900634775.1). NCBI lineage: Eukaryota > Metazoa > Chordata > Actinopteri > Blenniiformes > Gobiesocidae > Gouania > Gouania willdenowi. Next base: position 30,963,084 of record NC_041060.1, read on the forward strand.
ACTCCCCGGCTCTGCTATATCACTTTATTCTCCTCCTCACCATTACATATTACAGGAATAGTCTATTCACGGTGATAGTCCACTGTTTTGTCCAACCGCTGCGTCACATTGGGTCACAAACACGTCAGAGCAAGTCAAAGGCGAAACAAGGCAATATAACGGGTACTAAAAATGGAACTGCTCCGGGTGCTACATCGTGGCTGCCCGCTGCTTCTCAGGGAGGGGTTAAATGTAGAGAACACATTTTGTGTATGTATAGCTAAACATATATGACAATAAAGTATAATGTATATTTTATATTAAACCGCAGTGTTAGTTCTACTTGTGAGATAGTTTAAGAGGGAGGAGCTCACATTCTTATATAAGGTAGGAGGAGCAACGAAAATCCAACTCGCCCATTTGGAGCTGACTTTTTACAAAATATGGAATAACAAGGGAGGGAGGAAACAGAACTTGTTCAACTTTGGCACTCTGAATGAGGCTAAAGGAATATATATCACTGTAGCAAAACCATTATAAAAAGATGTTTTTCACAATACCGCCCCTTTAAATAAAAATACATTTGGGTTTTCATACATTACCTTAGCCAAGTTAATGTCAGATAATACTACTATATTTACCTAGTTATCCAGAACTCCATCGACACTATTATAACTCCCAGTTTGCTGGTCTCTAACCTTAGCTGTAGCAGTCCCAGTCTCTGGGATCCCGACTCTTCTAAGCACGTGTATATATATATATATTTGTTAACTCTGTGATCAACTGCAATTGTTTACCCCAGTTGTTGCCATTCTTTTTTGTCTTGTGTACCCCCTTTGCATTTTTGTCAAATCATGTGTATCCCCTCTTTACATCATCAAGTACCCACTCCATAATTTCACATGCTTTTTCATTTGTGGAACAGCAGGCTCTACTAAAACCCCTAACTGTGTCTCGAACATTGGTTCCCTAAGGCTTAATCTACAAATTCAAAACAATGAGTGAAATTTAAAGTGGAATTAATAAAAAAAAATACTCTGCACTTTTATGTGATTACTTCAATAGTAAGTAAACACGACCTGTTGTAATACGATGTAGCTAATTATTGTCTCCTATTGTCAGAAGTGTGATAAAATGGCCTCTACAGCGTAAATTAATCCTATTTCAATAAACTAGTACAGTGCCCGTCGGAAGTATGCATTCATGTGGGAGCATAAGGGGCATAATTGCGTATATTTGTATCTTTCTGTTGTGTTTTTGTGCATTTTTTTGTATAGTTATTGTTTTTGTTACTCATTTTTATATTTTTTTTGTTTGAGGTATTTTTCTGTAATGTATGTTTTTGGAGTCATTATGTGTGTTCTTGTTTCTTTCTGTTGTCTTTTTGTGCATTTTTTGTATAATTATTGTTTTTTGTTGCCATTGCAGTGTGATTCTGGAATCTTTTTGTGTATTTTTGTATCTTTTTTAGTGCAGTTTTGTGCATTTCTGTTGTCATTTTGTGTACTTTTTGTATAAATATTGTTTAGTTTTTAGTTTTATTTTACTCATTTAGTATTATAAATACTGTGTGTGTGTGTGTGTGTGTGTGTGTGTGTGTGTGTGTGTGTGTGTGTGTGTGTGTGTGTGTGTGTGTGTGTGTGTGCCAGCCATCTCCTCCGTGCGTTATCTATCACACATGCGCGCGCGTCTTGCACATAATGCGTCGCTGGTTGTTAAGAGAGACACGGTAACTACGGTACACCAGTTAAGTCAACTATTCATCAGCATGTATGTCTATGCTGTACAACCCCTCGACTAACAGAGAAAGTTTGTTACACCAGTGCCACCACTGGATAAGTTTGTGTAGAGCCCTGATAATAATAAATATTATGATAGGGATATAATATTAATAGTGAAAGTAGTAATAGTGAAAGTAGTAATAGTGAAAGTAGTAATAGTGAAAGTAGTAATAGTGATAAAAGTAATGTTGTAATATTAATGTTATTAATTGCAATATCAAAATAATATAATAATGCACTAAAAACAATAATAATAATAAACAATATTAAATAATTATAAGGTAATATATGTGTGTGTGTGTTTACACTGTAGCTGCTAGCATCTTTCTTAGCAGAAACACTCACCGTTGCGCAGAACAAACAATAATCATAGTGGATCCATCCGCTCACAAAAACGTTACATTCCTCTGCCTGAAGAATCAGAATGTTTGTGATATAATCGGCTAATGACCGATTATCTGCCGTCGCCCACAGTCATGGAGACGAAGGAGGAAGTGAAGTCTGTGACCCGAGATTTAAAGTAAGTTTGGAATCACAGGAATAAAATTAAATAACCTTGAAATATTAATTTAAATGACTTTTAGCGATGCAAAAACGTTTTTAATATTGACCTATTTTTTTTTTTTAACCCAAACAAAAGTCATGAACCCGGAACCGGAAGTGGCGATAGATATAGATGGTGCGCTAGCGCCCCCTCACACCCCGCGGTCAAAAGTTGAATAGGTTTCATTTTGGGGCCGTCCAAAAGTGAAATAAAATTAAAATAAACATTTTGAAACAACCAAATTACTCCAAAAAAACAATTACACACACTTGGGGTATTTGGAACCCGTTGACCAAGTTTCAGGTCGAACTCGCACCACGTCGGGGAGATATTTGCTCCACACACACGCACGCACACACACACACACACACAGACATCCCTTGCTTTTTAGTTAGATGTAGTATTTTATTGAGCAATAACCTAAACCTAAAAAGGAACAATTAGGAACATTGCCCAATTTTTTTTAAATTTATTTTTAAATCTTCCTTAGTACCTCCTGCAATGTGTTTCTGTACCCATAGGGGTACATATACCCCTGTTTGAGAATCACTGGTTTACCCTTCTTCATTTTATCAGTATCAAGAAGGGATAGGCTATAGTAAAAATTGCAAATTAAAATTAAAAATATTCAAAAAGTAGGCATTTCTTCACTAAATTAACCACCATTGAATTAAAACTTCTTCATCCTACTGGTATCAGTTATTTATTTTTTTATTATCATTATTTTTTTTTTTTTTACCAAAATATTCTCCAAATAAAGGCATATGGCTCACATGGGATAGTGAGTTTCTTCCAGGTTCTTTGGCTATAACTGTACATCATAATGTCCCTTGGTAAGTCACTGAGCTTCAAGTAGCTCACAATGAACAGCTTAAGGGCTTTGTGTTTTAGTATTCTTGTGTTGTGTGTGTTTTTGACAAAATTGTGAAATCATACACAGTTGTAAAAAAGTACTATAAAAGGGAGGTCCATTTAGTGATACCCTAAAGCCCTTACCCTATACTTACCTTGATTTCACTGATGTAGGTAGATAAGTAGGTATCTTTATTAGTACCAAGAAGTAAAATAGTTTCCTATCAATTCTCATTAGGTGAGGGAATTAAAAATTACAAACAGATTTGTTTGCTTTAACTCTTTATTATATTATCTTTGTCTCTTTAATATCCTGCAGGGATATCAACTCTCTTTTAATCCACCAGGTATAGATTGTTTTCACTGGATAATAATATATACAAAAGTGCTCTATAAAATATGTGACACATTTTGGCTACAAACATTTGAGAATATTTACAGTGCTCCTTTTGAACTTGAACAACTTGATTAAAAATTAAATCGAAAAAGAACATATTCACCTAAAGTATAGCTGCACTTACTGTTCTCTATTTAAAGCTTTAAGTTTAGCCTTTGTTTACATTTCTATAAATGGACCTTCAGAGACGCCGTCCCCGTTGTTACATGTGACGTCATCCGCCGTGTGTGTGAACATGTGAAAGAACAAACTAAAGACAGCAATCAGTACCAGTCCGTCTCCCATGTCTGATTACTTGTTATGAGGACATAAACTGGCGACGAGGTGTGTGTTCTTGCTGAAGTTTGTTATTTCCGGAAAAAAAGTCCATGCAAGAAGCAACTTTATCGCAAGTTTACAGAACCCGAAAGTGAGTAGCGTAGCAACAGAGACGCTACAAACACAGCACAGAGGACAGCACAGCTGCGGGTGGAGGAGGTGGATTCTCCGCGTTGGACAGCAAACAACTATATGATGGAAGGAGCTTCACTTGGTGCTAGCATAAACACAATATACAGGACCTGGAGGAGTTTATCGTTATGTATTTGCGACGTAAGAGGAACTGATAAGCAGAACTGAAATACAAGAAAACAATGCAATTTTCAAGGGGGCGCTGTTGAGTCATTTTGTCATTCACATGTGCAATTCCCCCAAAATTTAAATTTTTGACTGTCCTCATATGAGTACAAATTTCCATGGGTTTTTGAACGTGTTTAGGCCCTCAAAAATGCAATCATTTCCTCTATAGGAAAAATAATAATAAAAACGAGGTGCAATACAACAGGTTCCTATACACCGTTGTGCTTGGGCCATAATAATAATAATAATAATAAAAACGACTTGAATTACAATAGGGTCCTAATAAAGGTGATTGACTGATTTCAGATATACCATATGACATTTGTGATAAACAGATTTTTATAATGCATTATAATATGATTTCAGGTTTTTTTTTAAGTCCAAATTTGTTATTAAGGCAGAGATGAATTTTTTAACCTCACAGAGAATAACAACTTATTTATCTACTATATTATATTTTGCCATTACGAGGTACATTCAAGAAAATGTCGAGTATTTTTTGAGTATGCTGGATTTGGCCCAAATTTCCTTTTTATTTGGAAGTCAAAATATGGTTACCCTCGGACGGTCAACCTCGCTGAAGCTATATTTTCAGAGGAAAAGGTTATGTAAGTAAGACTGAAATATTAAGTTCTTCAGCAATAACCATGGTCATAAATTTTGAAATCAAATTAATTATACAAATAGGTGCCAAAAGTAGCAGATTAGGGAAGAAAAAGTAGTAAAAATTAGATAAAATGGCACTTCCCATAAATTATAAATGAGTTTTGCCTAGAATTACAGGAAACAGTCATTTTTAATTCAACCCATTCAGCAATTTGAATATAACTTACAAAATATAATTTGTAATGTACTGTAGATAGCAAAGTGAGCCAGTCAGTCATCAGTCCTGATCTATAACTGTGTAAGCACTGACAGGAAAAGAGAATAATACAATCTCTTTTTCACTATGTTGTTAATTAGTAGGATAAATCAAGCAGCAGGTGCATGTGCTGTCTTCAGTTGAACTTGAAAGCAGGAACAATGGGAAAGCATAAAGGTTCGACCCAGATTTACAAGGACCACGTGATGGCGAGATGACTTATAGTCATAGTGCGGCACCTGTAGGGTGTTCTTAGTCAGGATAATGAGGTGTGTGAGTAAAGAGATTTGTTTCTTCTGCTTATTTTCAACGTGACTAAATAGTACATTATCAGATTGCTTACGTATTTCAGCAAATAATCACATAATCAGAGAGATTGATTTAGCACTATTTAGAAGCTAATGCATTAAAAAAAAAAAGCTAAAGAACATAAGAGACATAAATAAATGTATGTGTGTATATCAATTGGACAAAGAACTGTCATGTAGGATTTATAAAATGCATCAACTGAAATATCCCATACAAAACCTCTTGTGTAAATAGTATGTTTACATGCAAATGTATTTACTTATCTAAGTAACTGTCAGGCTCCTCTGCTACAGTATATCATTAAAACACAGTTAAGCAGTCTCTTAGCTGTATTGGAGAAATTGCAGCTGGTAAAACCTTGTAGAAAAGTCTTGGATTGGTCATTGAAGTGAACCTGATTCAGCTCATAACATCATCTAAGCCTGTGTATTGAGTTTGTTCCTCTATGACCTGTAGATCAAAGTAATGGACTTGGGAGGCTGTGGAATCCAAACTAAAGAGACTTGAGCTACTGAGCACTTAAATAGTTTCAGGCAGGTTTTTAATTATGGAACAGTTTCTCCCTGAGTGATTCCTCTCCTGGGGCCCAACAAGGCACTTGTTCTTTTTTTTTACCTGATCGATACAATGAGGATATTTAATATAAGCAACACAAAGTGGCTCAGTCAAATCAATTAAAACGTAATTTTCCGGACCACCACCAATACTTTAATAGAGAAAAATCATCACTCACAAAGTAGAACTGTTTAATAGCTGACATTTTTCTAATTTGGATCTCCTATTCTATTAATGGTACTTTAGCAGTGCTAGCTGATATCTACCATGTGCAACAGAACTTACTGGATATGAAAGTTTTGTAAGGTCAGATCCTCAGCAACAAGTTGCCCTTGTTCTCACAGCTGCTGTAGGCGTGCACAGTTGCCCTGATAATTGCAAGATGACTTTTTGTTCCAATGAGTTCAGCCACTCAGACGTGACATCCATTTTGCTTTGGTCAAACCTCACATTGATCTATTACAAGTGGAGCTTTTTAATCTGTCTTGGAGAGGATCTAAGGGGCTGAAAAATAGTTTTTTGGGCCACATTCGGAGAAAATACGGACAGGCTTTAAACTTTAATGCTTAGCTGGAAAAGGGTGATGGGCTGAAGAATTGCAGGCAGACTTTTCCAAAGGGTAGGACAATAACATATGATGTCACAAAGGTAATGCCTGATCTGAATCAAGAACTATATCAGGTAAAAGACATACCATGAAAATTGATCATTTTATCTCGAGAGAAGTCCCTGTCATTTACACTGCCAAGGGCATCTTTAATCAGCTTTGAATTATAATACTTTGATTAATCAGCCGATCACAAAAACCCACTAATCTAAAATCTGATGAGAGCCAATCACGTGTATGTTATGATCAGTGACGTGCAGTCAGGGAAGGCAAGGTAGGTAGTGCCTACCCAAGGGTGAATTGATATTTTGATTATTTGTTGTAATTATAATATAATTATAATTTATTTATTTTTCCATTTTCAATAGCCTACAGTACCTATAAGTTCGAATGTGTCAGCATTTTGTGCTTTTCATAGCCCAAATTACTAAACATTGCTATTTCCTGGTACGGCAGAGACGCTGCACAGTCTCACTCTGCTGTAAGGCAGCAGGAGGCCACACCCTCTCCCAAAAGCACATTGCTGCTCTGCCTCTGTTCCCATAGCATGTTTTTATGTGTTTGCACATCCACAGTCAGTTCCCCAAGATTAAAACCATTTACGTAAAAAGGCAGCTCTCTACACTGCCTTTGGACATAACAGCGCTATGCTAAATGCTATACGTAAGTTCACAGTGCGTTAGTGAATTGATATCACGTGGCCGCCGCTGCTACGTTATCTAGCTAGTGGGCGGGATAACACGACAGGCAGGATGACAACTTTCTTTTGACGAAAATCGACAACTTTTAAAAGATGTGAGACCAACACCTGAGCTATCAGACCTTCAGCAAAAGAGAGGTCAGAAAATTGTTCGTATTTTCCACAGTGAAAGGTAGGATTGGCTTTGTGGATGCTCCTCACTGAGGCTGTTCCGAGTTGTTGTTGTTGTTTCTGTGTTTCCAACACAAACAACGGATGTGCTGCCGTGTCATGCGATATATCTTGTTGGGAGAGTATGGAGGTTATATTAAATAATTGTTAGTGTTTCTTTAATGGTCTTGATTTTGTTCGATGGCTAAATGCTTGTTCATGTGGATCTTGTTGGGTTTTTTCTTTCTTATTATGAATTTTATATTTTGATAAGCGCATTGATATGACTTTGTTGTAAATTGCGCTATACAAATAAAGTTGAATTGAATTGCATTGAATTAACACTTGCCAGCAGAAACATATGAAATTGTCATTGGTGTTGACATTGGTGGTCTCGATTTGCCACGCCCTGCATACCCTGCCCTAGTGCTCACGGCACGTCACTGGTTATGATGTTATAGCAAAAGGTGCATGATGTGGTGGACTTTACGTTTTAATATTGACATTGCATAGACAGTGCTGTCCTGACTAGTTCAATTAATTTTTAATGGCAACTTAGAAAGCTTAATTAATGTCCTGTCACATGATTGACAATAGTACTTGTTTAAGGCAATTTCGGATATATGAGCAGAGATGGAGATAAGCTCTAGGATTGTTGGGTCAGATGCAGACACAGGGTTTATTGTCAAAGGATGCGGTAGTGAAGAGACCAGTCTATGATTTGCAGGTTAACCATCTGGTAAAGTGTGTCCCTGAAAAATGTGTTACTCATAGCCTTAGTCAAAACATGCTGGAGACTCCTTCCAGAGACCGTGGTTATGAGTGTGCTGTTGTATCTGGCCTGCTAAGGCAGTCTGACCAGGACTGACCAGGAGAGAGAGTTCTGTAATTTACCATATGAGTATTGACCTGTAACACTTTCATTAATTTGTATTTTGTGATTGGCTACATTGATAATGTTATCAGATTGAACATCCTTAGGCTGTGAAACCAGCTTACAGAGCTGCTGCATGGAAGCAAGAAACCAATTTTATTATTGATGGGTTGCTTTATTTATTTTGGATGAACTCTAACTTGGTAAATGGACAGCATTTATACACAGTTTTTTGCTCGAAGAAAGAAATCTTGAAGTCTTCTTTGTCGTAACTACAACAATGATAGACCAGCGATGTATGGCATTTACACAGGACTCGTTTGGGCAGCAGCTGGGAGCCATACTGTTTGTTGGTAAAGTTGGAAGCTGCATAAGAGCAAAACCTACCATCCTTTGTCAGGAAGTTTCAATTTATCTTAAATTATAGCAAAAATGGAAAATGCTATGGTATGAAAATAATGGTTTCCTGACCTGGTGCACCCTTGACATTTCAAAGGAACAGAGTATTTTTTCATATATTTTCCTGCTGTGGAACAATCTTGTAAGAATGGAGCTCAAAAAAAGATAACCAAAGTGAGTTTCAGGTTGTAAAATGAGCTCTAATATACTGTAAGCAAATTCTGCATATGCTTTATAGGTATATGCATTGATTGACCTTCAAAAAGAATTCAAACTAATGTCAGGCAAGTGAAGAATGTACAGTAATAGAGTACAAAAAAAAAAAAAACATCATTATGGCTTTAGCGTTGAAGGTGTATTATGAGGCATATCTAAATTGTGGGAAAATTTACCACCGGCTCCAAATAAAACACTGTTTCACTGTAAAACCTGTTAATCATTTTACATGATCCAAACTAAATATTAGCTCTTGATTCCCTCCTCTCGATCCAATGCTGTGAAGATATACTCTGCTCATAAAAGGTTGCTCTTTAATGGTGTAATAGCTATTTAAAAACTGTAACTATATTTTGAGCAAAACAAGTTGAATCATTTGGTTTTCGGGATCTTTGTTGTGCTGACGTGCTGTCTATGTTAGCAATGTATGATCCCAGTGTAGTATGCTTAAAATTTGTCATTTTGTATAAATTTCATCACCCATGCATAATCTTTCTTTGATGCACATGGTTGATGACGGTGGAATTATGCAAGGCATGATTTTAACGTGGGATCATTGAGTGACAGCGTTTCTTTGCCTGAAGAGAGTGTAGGTAGATGGTCTCCCATCTTTGAAATAGTTGTTCTGGTCGGTGTATATGCATATAAATACTTTCTCTTTCTCTGTCTGTCGTGGTGCATCTATAATTGATGAATAAACAGAGACATGAAAAAGATACATATGTGAACCGAGACCAGAGATATGGCTTATGTGTGGATGAATTTTACCTTCCAAGAGTGTTTGATATGAAAATTATAAGCATATGATTATTTTGAATAACAAAGTCATGCACACAGGAGGAGGGGATTGTGCCCTTAAGGCTGGCTGACTTTGAGATGTTTTGTAAGATTTCATCCAGTCACGCTTTGGACTGAGGTGGTTGCGAATGATTGGAGACAGACAGAGATACCATCCATCAGCCATTTCACCTTCTTCTAATGGCTTGTCACTGACAGGCATGTTTGACTGCATGTTTGATGTTTGTGTAGCACTTACCCACCTACTCATTTTGTGTCAGAATATCAGCAGACAGCACAGTGTTAAGGCTCATAATTTGGATTTATGAATCCAGTTGTTTGCCAGAAGTTCTTTAAACCTCCAGTTTTCAAGTATACACGCAGGAGAGAAAAGCAAATTCCTGGCAAACTACGGTGGCCGTAAAAGCTCACAACACAACACAAAATGAAGACCCCCAGAACACAACACAAAGCGCCCTGAGAGCTCACAACACAAAACAGAATGACAAACGTCACAACACAACACGAAAGCTCACAACAACAAAAGCAGTCTGGTAAAAATCCACGAAGAAGGATGTTGGAAAGGATCAGGCCTGTGAAAGGATCGGGCACTGACTGATACAGTATGTAATTACAGAATCAATCCTAGTCCTGGTCACACTGCCCTAAGCAGGCCAGATACCATTGTACACTGATAACATTTGCCAAGGTCTCTTCCCAGTGACTCAGTCATTGTCATGCTTAGCGCTATCAGCAGCATACAAAACCCTGAGAGCACAGAACAACTACACATTACTTGGGACACATACACATGGAAACATCCGAATCCCAGACCGGTCTGCCTTAAAAAAAACCCTTTGACCATATTAACCCTGTGTCCGCATCTGCCCATTGAACTCTACAACTTGACTTCGTCTCATTCCATTGAAAATCACCACAACACTGACAACATAGTTATCATCACTGTTCTTTGTTTAATTTCAGATTAATCCATTTATTTGGTTTTCTGAAGCTGTTTCTAAACGCACTGATTGCTCCACCCTGTGGCTATTATTGCTAGTTTTGACTCAGTAAATCATTTCGAGGGCAGGGAGGAAGAGATGCAGGCAGAAAGAAGAGGAGGACATCAGGAAAGCTCAAATAATGACATGTCAAGCATGGGGCAAAGTATAATTGTTAATTACATTTATTTTATTGCTTTTGGACCGCAGCCACAATGCTTTCAGGAATATAAAGTGGTGTTCTCAACATGTTCCAGCATCAGCCTTTTAAATGGGAATGAGTGATCAGTCTTGAAATCCAATGAGAAGTGCCTCATTTCAATCTACAGACTGGCAGCAGATGGCCATATAAGGAAAAAAAAATCAGATGTTAAAAACTAAGATGGATTCAGTTTGTGTGGCATTAAACTAAATGAAACACGAAGCAGTTTTCATGCTGCTGTGACCCTGTTTTATAATATAAAAATATACTCCTACATTCAATGATGAACATTTTTTGTGTATCAAAATGAGGACTGTATGATCTATCTCATCAGGAGGGGCAATATAATCCAGGTTTAATATAACCTGGAAGTATCAAAGTATTTTAAAGTATTCTCTAATACAATAAACTCAAAGACTATAGTTACCTTTTTGCATCCATTAAAGATGTAATGCCAGTTCTCAGGCAGTACACACCAGCATTGAGCAGCACGATTGCCTGCTCACTCTTTTTTAGGGTTGAGGGGGTCTACTGTTGTCCCTGGGGTCCATCACAAGGTTAACACACACAGACAGAGAACCACTTACACTCCCATTCACTACCACCCCAGGCAATCTAGAGACTCTGATCAACCTAGAAGTTGTGATTTTGGGGACACACGGAAAAAAACACTAGGAGAATAGGAAAATTCTACATAGAAAGGACCATACGGGCTTGAATACATTTAAAAAACAAAATACATTATTTCCCATTTTCATACAGCAGCATAAATTCAGCTTTTTATTATTGCCCAATAATGATTTCAACATCTCAACTAAATATCTCTGCATGCCTCTCACTTTCTTCTTCTTCTTCTTCTTCTTCTTCTTCTTCTTCTTCTTCTTCTTCTTCTTCTTCTTCTTCTTCTTCTTCTTCTTCTTCTTGCTGAAATTTGGTAGGTATAATCTATGGATGTGTATGCATCGCCCTTAACACAAGGGGCCCCAAAGCAACAAAAAAAAGTACATTTCTCATTTATTTGCAAGTCAAATATTACAATGATTGGTGGTATCGAATCATTGGCACCATTACCCCGTACGTGTCACGGGGGAGCCCGGGGGCCCTGTTTTTCAAATTCCCTGGGCAGGCTGCTCCCGGTGCTGCTCCTGTTCCGGGTCCTTCTGGCCTGGGCCTCAGCCGTGGGGCGGTGGCCTGGGGCTCCCTGGCCCCCACTCTTTCAGCTGGCCTGGCTCCATCTGCGGGCCCGGGGTGGCGCCTGGGTTTGCAGTAGCAGTTTTTGCATATACACTGGTCTACGATGCACTGGCATGCCTTGGGATGTGGGATAAAACTCGTACTGGGTTTAATTTAGACACGTTGATCCCAAATACCTATTTTAGGTATTACCACTCACTCCTTCCCTCTGTCCACAGCCACCACCATTATACCTAAGCTTCACACTTGTCACCAGACTGGCTTGATTACACAACTAATACGCACAATATGTTCTACTACAACTTCACGTCACTCTCACTTTAAAATAATGATTTCTTCCCCACCCTGCTCCCTTCCCCCTCCCCCACCACCCCCTCACCTAGGTGTAACACTGCTCTCCCTTTTTATATCCTCCCTATAATAAAATGTTTCTTACCCTTCCTTAGGGAGGGCTCATGATGGTCACAATTATGCAATAAAACAAATTAATTTATTTCATTGCAATAACAAAACATGCATTGCTGTCTCATAATGATTGCACTTCTTGTAGTGTTGACTTTTGACAGCATGTGCAGACAAGTGGAAAAAAAAAGATAATTGGATTTTGGCCACACCTGTTTTCTGCTCAATTTCCAAATGCATTGCAACTCGGTCGTGTATATAGTTTCAAAATTCATTCAGTGGTCAACGGATTGAGTTTAAATTCAGAAAAATTATGGATAATGCCAAAATATAAATACAATATTTGCATTTCCTGAAGGAAAGGTGCTGGCTGCTGCATTACCTTAGCATTAACATTAGCCTAGCATTAGCATTAATCTAACGTTAACATTAGCCCAGCGTTTACATTAACCTAGCGTTAACATTAGCATTAACCTAACGTTAGCATTAGTTTAAATATTAGCCTAGCATTAGCATTAACCTACCATTAACATTAACCTAACAAACACATTAGAATAGCAATAGCCTTTGCCTAGCATTAACATTAGCCAAGCAATTGCATTAGTGTAGCGTTAACATTAGTGTGATACTCACAAAATGACTGTTTTGTTGAAATGTTTTTATTTTGGTTTCCTGCCCATGCAAAGTCAATTTAAGTTTATTATAGTTGCAAGGTTTCATTTTACTTTACCATGTCATGCTGTGAAACGGACACTAGATGGCGACACTAGCCTGAAACGTCACTGGGTCTCTAAGTGGTGCGCACCGGACGTGCCTCATAATCCAACTGAATGGAGAAAGAGTCACATGTGTCCGGCTTTGCTGTGTCTTTCCTACACTTACAGGTTAGTTTTTCACCTTTTATGTGAGTACAGGTGTGTATAACATAATGGGGAGCTCCAGTGATAAGTTGCCTGTTAGCTAAAATGTGTGAATGTGTGTAGAAATGTAAGTTTCACGCGACGTGACGAGGAGAGTAAGCAAAATGGCGGTCGACACCGTAGTAATTGTGTACTTGATACACCTATCTGTATTGGCTCCTGGTCATTTGTGGGTTGTTTTGTGGGGCAATAATGTGTTTGTGGTTCTATCTTTGTGTGTGAAATGTGATGTGTGAGTCCAATACATTGTTGGGTTGTTAAAGCTAATGCTATTGTAGGGATACAAATGTGCTACATGTGAAGCTTGGTTTAGGGCCTGTATGCAAACTGAGACTGTTGGTGTGGTTAGAGTTCATGAGTTAGGAGTTAGTCATGTTTGATTGTTAATAAGTTTGTTAGTTAATGGTGTCTGTGTAAATCTATAACTGCATGTAAGGTTATTCTGTGACATTAAGTAGATACTTAAAATATATAGATAAATAGATACTACAAAATGTACACTCTTAATTAAGAGGTTAAAAACAAGGTGTTTAAACAATAATATATACATGATTGGTGATACAAAGTTAGATGACATGATTGTGAAGAAATATGTTTATTTTGGTTTCATACTGAATTTCATATTTTTGTGAAGAAATGTTTATTTTTGGTTTTATACTGAATTTCGTATTTTTGTGAAAATATATAAAAAGGACATTTTGTGTAAATGATAACATCTGTGGTTATAACAGTGCTTCAGTAAACAGAATAATTCATAAATGCAGAAAAGGGTTAATTTGAATATGTAAATAGATATAATCCAACTGAATGGAGAAAGAGTCACATGTGTGTTTGCTGTGTCTTTCCTACACTTACAGCGCTCCTCTCGGGAGGATTATCTATACATCTGCTAGCGGTGACCAGACCGGGACCTGCTACATTAGCAATAGCCTAGCATTAGCATTAGCCTAACATTCGCAATATCGTTGCATTAGCATTAGCCTAGCGTTAGCATTAACCTAGCGTTAGCATTCTTCCAGCATTAGCACTAACCTAGCATTATCATTCACCTACAAATAGCAAAGTGGAAGCTAATCTAAAATCTCATTATCAAAACTGGATTATGAGTTGGATTATTATTATTACTGAAATTATGAAAGAAAAAAAAAACAAGGATAGAAAAACACCCACATTATAATAATTTAAAAACATACGCCATTTAATAATCAACCCCAATGCAAAACTCCCAATCTCTTAAGATACTGTAACTGTAACTGCATTTAAGCAGGTACAAATAATAAATAATAGTGTAATGTATATACATGTATTAATTTACTAGGACAGTTATTTTTCTCACAGAGGATAGTAGCTCTCAATATGATGCCTCTTCTGCTAGTTTGTCTTTGACATTTCGTTTTCCCAATTTTCTCTGCTATTTCCTGGATAAATCACCAGTCAATATTGCTGCTAATGCTTCATCCGCCACTGTGTGTTTTAATGGTTTTTAGATTTTCTATCTGTTCAGAGAGTGCTTTGTTGATAAAGTTTACCTTTTGTTGTTGTTGTCCTAGACACATTTTTTTTTGACATTTTGGTGATGTAGTCACTTGAAATATGATCTGAAGTGTTTTAGTTGGTTTTAATTCCTGTTTCGCCAGGGCTGCCAAGTTTCACAAAATGACAAAAGTGAAACTTTAGTGACCTGATGCTTTCCAGCGAGAAAAAAAAGTATGTGCCAGCTTCTCTTCCTGAACTGTGGCCTCCTAATGCTAGTTTTAATTAACCAGAAATTAGAAATGAAAACGAAGAATTTTGACAAAATACATTAATTTGTCAATATTTCATTTCAACCAACTCTCCATCATTTATCTGGGGACATTTCTCATGTTGTAGGTGATTGTCACAGATTTTGATGCCTTGATGACAGAGGCTCCCACTTAAAACACTGTGGCCCAAGGCAGTGCTACCTTTACCTCAGCTCTCCTTGTCTGTAACAGAACGGAGGTCATTAAAAAGATAATCATGAAAAAAACATGAAAACATCAAGTGATTTTTGATTGAATGAATGCAGCAGACTCAAGGTCCATAAAAATACACTATTACATACAAAACTAATCATAAGAACAGTTCAAATGAACATTAGATTAGAAAAGGCATTTGTTTCATTTACTATGTATTTATGCTGATATAACCTACATGTTATGGTTAGTTCTGTGCAGTGCCCTCCCACTTGTGTGTGTTTGTTTCTGTCTGCTCCTCCGGTGTGTCCTCCTCTGTGGTTTCCTGTAATCGGCGGCAGGTGTGGCAGCCAGGTTCTCCTCATCAGCTCATCAACCTCCAGTGCATAAAGACCAGACTCTACCTCCACTCAATTATTATCTACCCCAGTGGTATCGTACCCGCCGATCTCGGCGCTCAGTGAAAGTATTCTTCCCCATGGTCTTTGTTCTCACCTCCTCGTGTCTCCTTATTCTCCAGCGTTCAGCGATACTCACCTCCTGCCTGCCTGCTACTCTTCTGCTCCACACTCACCTCACATGTTTTGGGACTTCAGGATTGTGACGGGGATCTCCACTCACCTCACCGCTCACTAAAGAAGGAAAGACTCTGCACATTCACATCACTTGTAAATTAAGTCACTTGTTCACTGTTAACTCTGTCTCTGTGTCGTGCATCTGGGTCCAAAACATTATACACACACCGTGTGTATCAGAACACTACAAGTGTAATTCAGCTACTAGCAGTGTTCATAACACTGCTAGTAGCTGAATTCTTTGTAAAATCACAATATGATTTTTTTTTCATTAAATTCTATTTTAAAGTTATTTACCAATAAAACAAACCAATTCACTAACTTAAATCATCGCCCTAAATGGAAAAAAGGATGAAAAGATCATTTAAGACAAGGTAATATTTTTTTTTTTTATAATTGTATGTAAGCAATGTTATCAAACTGGTTACAAGTACAATTAACATCAAACAAAAGGGTTGACATGTTCTTTTAGTCACCCAGTCTTTTTACTTTGTTACTAAAGTAGTGTAGCTTTAGCATCACTTGCTACATAACAAGCCAGCATATCTGTCTAGTGATTTCTATTTGTTATTGAGGTAACATACTAATAAAATTCTACTTTAAGCAGTGTTTCAACACCTCATTTCACACAGTTTAAACAATCATATCCTTTATAAAATAAAACGTTACTGCTTTGGTTACGTTAGGCTTGGTTGATATAGACCAATACTCCTATCTCTATATTTTTCCTCAAAATGGCAATAGGTGATATAAAGCATTTCTTTTTTCATAGTTTTACAAGAAAAACAATAATGGGTCAAAGTCAGTGGAGCCACAAAGACCCTTTTATTAATCACTAGCAGCACAATAACATTTTGTGTCACTTTTGACTTTTTCCTTCATTAAGGCTAAAATGTGATTAAATTATGTAGTGTTGCTTTTTTCAGGGCAGCTCTGAGTTGCTGAAAGTCATTTTTAAAGTAAATCACGTTCAGGACACTGTCTCTTTAAGAAGTGTAGAAACAGCATTGTTAGCAGCAGCAGCAGATCTTTGCTGAGGAGCGACAGAGAGTTAGAGAAGAGAAACACATGCAGTGTTTCCTTAAACATCTCTAGTTTTTTAGACGAGTAAACTAACACTATAACACATACACACACACAGCAACATAAACAGTGAACAAAATTGAGTAGTTACATACCATCTCAGACGGCATCTGACCTCAAGAGACTTTCTTTCTGAAAACATGTAGATGACTCGGTGCGTGTTGTGTGGGTGTCTAGAGACGGCTCGTCAAGACCCGCCTTACGTTGCTTCTGATTGGTTTATTATTGTGTGATGCTTGCCGTGGTTGCTTAGATTTAGGCACCAGGAGACATGGATTGTTATCTCGGTCAGTCAATCAGAGTTACTTGAGCTACGGCAGGCAGCAAGGACCAAAGTTCATTATCATGAAAAGTAGAGTATTGAATGGGGAAATGTCAAGTGTGGCGTGTGGTGTGAGAATGCGTCAAATTGCGTGACTGTCACACTCAAAGAGTGAGGCTTGGCAGCTCTGTATTTCACTATATTTGCTCTGTGCTGAGTTGATGCGTCATTCTCCGGCATCCGCCAGAAATAGAAGTCTTGCGTATCTCTGCAGGAGGGCTACAGACTGTCAGAGGTGGGACAGAGCAGATACGTAGCACACTGGACTCGTTGGAAATTAACACATAGACTAAAGTGAAACCAATCAGCTCTGTATCCAGTGGAAATTGTGGGTAAGAAGTGTCTGGTGCTGAGCCTTGGTTGTCATTGCAGCCAAATTCACCCACAAACAACCCAATAAGATTCTAAACTGAACAATACACAATAACTAGAGGTAATGTCCGTCTTGAATTAAACAAAGATCAGAAGAAGAAAACTAACTCGTTAGGTTTGAGCAACCTTTTGCAGTTGTTATGATTATAACGCATTTTGAGCATTTTTTTTTTCCATTCACTAGTCATTGTACTGGTCACACAGCTTTGGTGTCAATCACAGTCAGAATAATCTGAAATGCATAAACCACAGAAATATTTCACATCTTACAGGTATGAAGATGTAAAGATGAACTGCTGGTTGAGTTTCCCCAACGAACCCGCAGGTGGGGGCAGCGCCAGCTTCCGTGACTCCCATGGGTTGTAAAGAATGAATTAAATCACACATTCTATACCTCTGTAATCCTAAGAAACCCAGCTAAAACTGTAGTCAACCCACATTCAGATCAAAACACCATAGCACACACACCAGGCCATTATGTTCAAAGAGGGAAAACTCCGCAAACTTGTATTTCACACAGAGCTCTATAACAAGAGCCTACATGAAACTACACGAGGAGCTGAATCCACTGATGTGCAGGTTGGGTATGTTACGTACCAAAACACCACCACAAAATCAGAAAATACACAGAGGAAAAAGTCAGCAATGATGGTGTCTTACCTTTGTTGTTTCTTATCATAAGTTGCTCCAATGTGCATAAAACTCCACAATTTGAACATCTAGTGGTCAAACATAAGACTAATAATGATTGGAATCAATTTGACTTACCGTACACATTACAGTTACAAACTAATTCCCAAGCCTTTGGAAAACTTTGGCACAGTTGTGGCACAGTGAGCTTCCACCTGTATTTCTTTGTACAAAAACGTGTATCTTTGGCCCAATGTTTATTATTTTCACCAAACTTGCTGCAGTTTATACATTAGTTCAATGATTTCTGCTTTTATAGCCTTTGATATGGATAATTAACTTTACATTTGATGTAAATCTCTATTTTAATTTTTTTTTTGGGCGGACTACAGATTTCTGTATTTAAAACATGATTTATTGTCACTCAGTATCATATATTTCCTAAATTTCACATAATCTGTAACCGCTAAGGATCTTACTTCAATCTCAACAAAAGTTAGCCATGTAGGCCACGTAGAAACTTAGAAAAACTTTATTTGTTATGGGTATGTGATTTTCGGAGAAAAGTGGCTGGGGCTTAAGAGGTTAAAACAACTTATTGATTCATAATGTTTATTATTGGCTGATATCAAGTAGCACAGGGTTTCATTGTTAGATTTTTTTAATTAAAAAACACAGATGATAAACCTCTAAATGAAATGGGATACGTCTGACATTGTGCAGGGATACACCACTTCCTGTTGACAACATATGTCTGCCAAGAAAGATTGAACACAACTCACGTATTAACATTTTAACAGCTGTATTACAGTAAAACACTTGGGACTGTTACCATAGCAACTAGCTACGCTAACGGAAGTCAGCAGCCAGTTAAAATGATTGCCACTTATACTGCAACATGCTGGGAATTCATACCGTTCTCCAGGACAGCAAACAGTCATCGAACCATATCTTTTCAACAACAGACATCCAGAGAGCAACAAAAAACAGATCATCGAGAGTTGTAACTGTTAGTGTCTGTTTTTACAACGTCTGTGGGTTGTTCTTCAGTACTACAGTGTTTCGGCTCCTCTTTCAGGAAGCTGTCACTCACCTTGAAATAGTTCTAGTTCCATGCTGCCTAATTATTAGAAATAATCCAATTGGTCAAGGCTACAATTACGTGATGTGATGTGTGAGCATTTTTCTGAGTATGAGTTCCCACCGCTATATTACATCTGATACTGATATCTGGACATCTCCATGTGTGATATACAGTAATTCATACAAATTAATGGAGTCTGTTGATGGAATTCTAAAGCTAAAACTCATTATTGATGAAAACTTGGTGAAAGGCATGTGTGAAGAGCATAAAATGTAGGAGTTCATATTCCACCCTCATTAACAGAGCATCCTCACACTCCATTTCTAAATATTTTTTATTATCCATGTAAATAGTTCAATGTTAAACCAATGCACACTTGGAAGGCCACATTTTTAATTGTGAAAAAATGTAGGAAAAGTGCAATAGAAAATGTTATATTAGTTTTATCTTATTTATTAAACGCTCTATGAACTTGAAATAATAGAACCCTACATGTGATTTTCAATTCCATTAAGTACATAGGTATATCATGGAAAATATGCAGTAAATTCATTGTAAAGATCGCAGAAGCTATTTTATAAGCTTATGGTTTGTGATATTTGTTTAATATATTACCTTTACTCCCAGCTCTTAAAGTGAGGTTGTAAATAGAAGAAAACCTGAATGTTTGATGAATTTAAGAATGCAATGATGAGTAAGCTGTGTAAATGTAAGTATTTTAATGAGAATCTGTGTATGTTTATTTTCCTCAGGTACCCAGTTACAGCCTTTTGGGGCATCATTGGCCTGAAGATGAGACGTAATGACCAAAAGTAAAGAAGTCATACATTTAGCTTGATGAAGCATGCGGGTTGAGTGCTGATCATAGCTGCTATTTGAGGGCTAGTGCTAAATGCTATATTTTATTGATAAAATGTACTTCACAACAATTTCCTGGAGCTTGTGCACCCCTGAATATTTAGTAAACAAATAAATTACCCTGCCTGCTGAATACTGTTCATCATGTTATAATATAACTTAGAGCTTATCAAAAAATCTTCATGTCTCCATTTAATAGAAAGTTATTTTTCAAACAAAAGTAGCTTATGCACAAATTTGTTCACCTGTGACAACTAAACTACTATTATATAAGACAAAAAGTATTTTATACATATTAATCCACATTTACATTTTTTTAATTTTTAATTAGATATATACATGATACACAGAGATAATGCAGTACATACACAGTGCAATGCGACGAGAGGTGAGCAGTAGATATTTACAAATGTACACTGTGCGTGTGTGTGTGTGTGTGTGTGGGGGGGGGGGAAATGAAAAATAAATTAGATCTCATTAATTTTAAATGATATCATGGAACATCAGTGGAACTGGCTAACGGGTTAGTCTTCTAGGAAGTGTATGGTGTGGTTTGGAATTGAAGGGTGTCTATTGTTACAAATGTGTTGGAGATGTAGTCTAATAGTAATTTTTTCCATTGTGGGATATTAATATTAGCTTTGGATTTCCAGTTTATGAGTTTCATTGTTTTTGGCGATGGTTAGGGCTACAAAGGTATTTGCTCTCTGGTGGTAATGGAGTAATGGGTGATAACTCACCTAGCAGACAGAGTGATGAGACAGTGGGATGTGGCAGTCCAAGAGGGCAGAGAGGGCTTCCGTCACCCAACTCCAAAACAGGTGAACAGAACCATGACGCGTGATTGTAAGTGTCTGATGTGTTTTGAGTGCAGTTGGTGCATATATCTGAATTTGAGCTAAATTTGGAAAGTTTATGAGCTGTGAGATGAGTTCTGTGTAATATATTATATTGTATTAATTGTAAATTGGCATTTGGAGACATTTTGTAGATGTTATTGCAGATTTGGTTCCAGAATTTGGCATCAGGAGCAATTGTCAGATCTTCTTCCCATTTTGATAGAATGTCTTTGTTGTCACTGTACACATGTACGATGAGATAAAAAAAAAAAAAAAAAAAGAAAAGCAAACTTTAGTAACAGTGCAAAACAGTGTAAGAAATAAACATTATATACAATATAAAAATAGGGCATATGATGGGGAATGGATATTGTTTCATCATATTTTAGTATGATAGTGTATATTTTGAATTTTATGTTGATGAATGATGACACTGTGGGGGGGAGATCCAGATTTATGTTTCTTTCGATGGTGCCAGCTGGGGCTGAAACAATTTCTCCAGTAACTCGAAAAATTCAATTACAAAAAAGCCTTGAGGCAAATTCTCTGCCTCGAGGCTTCGTTTAATTTATGTCACCAAAGTATCATGGCCGCTTTGTAAACAGTTCCTAGCAGCGTAATGTTTCACCCGTACTAAATAAATTGACGTGCATCATCAGTGGCGGAAGACGTGGACACTGGTGGAATGCAAAAGACAGAAAATGTCTAAAGTGTGTACCATTCAGTCCAGGATTTTGCCTGGCATTTTTTGTGTGTGCGAAGGTGAAGTGTTTTTTTTTTTTTTTTATTTAGTAGCAGGTCTGGAATCTTCCATAGGTGTGTGAATGTGGAAGGTGCTAAGTGCAGTTGGTAAGTCTGTGAAATTTCCACCTGGCTGTCAGAGCTGAGGATATTGTAGAGACTTATACAGTATATAGATATAAATATATATTGTAGTTGAATTGCAATTGAGTAATTACTGAAATTTGGAGTGGCGAGTCCCCCTTGAGATTTTGGTTTCTGTTTAGTGGAATGTGTTATGGTGTTTTTCCAGTATAATTGTGTAATGATTGAATCAAGAGATTTAAACCAGGCTTGTATCAGTGGGGTTGGAATCATGTAGAGAAAATAGTTAATTTTTGGAAGAATGGACATTTTAATTGTTGATATTCAGCCAGCTAATGACAGTGGTAGATTCATCCAGCAATGAAGGCTATCTGTAACAGTCTTAAGAATCAGACTGAAGTTGAGACAGAATAGCTCTGACAGTCTGGGGGAGATGTTTATGCCTAAATATGTGAAATGAGTTGTGCACAAGGGGTATGAACTGCCACATCCCAGCTATTCTTTGTTATTGGAAGTGTAATGGATTTATGTAGGTTAAATGGAGTAGTCAGAAATAATAGAATATGTATCTATGAGTGGTAATGGTTCTGTTAGGCATGTGTATGGTTGTTGTAAATACAATAATATATCATCTGCATATAAACTGATTTGATGATGAGCAGTAAGTGTCCGCATTCCTGTAATTTGTGGGTTCTGGAGGAATGCAGCGTCAAATGGTTCAATGAATATGGTGAAGAGAGATGGAGAGAGTGGACATCCTTTCTTTGTCCCCCTGCGTAGTGAAAGTGATTGTGAGATGAGTCCATTTGTTAGTACTGTGGCGGTGGCTGAGGTGTGCAATATGTGAACCCAATTAATAGACACCCCAAAGCCAAACTTTTGAAGTGTGGTTCTTAAGAATGACCAGTTAACTCGATCAAATGCCTTTTCAGCATCTAATAAGACTACAATTGTTGGTAAGTTATTGCAAATTCTATTAAGTTAAACAGTCTACGTGTATTATTTGAGAAATGTCTAACTTTGATAAATCCAGTTAAATCAGGGTGTATTATAGATGGATTTACTTTTTCTATGCATTGAGATAGTGTTTTGGTGATAATTTTGAGATCAACGTTAATCAGAGATATGGGGTGGTAGCTGGTCGGTAGGGTTGGATCTTTGTTAGGTTTATGGAGGAGTGAGATTATGGCTGTGTTCATGCGTACTGGTAGTTTTGCTTTTTGTTTTACTTCTACTATGACTTGTTGAAATAAAGGAGTGAGGATGGTCCAAAAATGTTTTTAGAACTCGGCAGGGAAGCCATCTGGTCCAGGTACTTTATTGTTTGGTATGAGTTTAAGTGCAGTGTCAAGTTCTTTGTCTGTGATTGGTGGTTCTGGCATCTCAAATTGTTCTTCTGCAATTTTGGATAATTCAATGGTGATTGTGTTGGGTTCCCTTCTTAGTTCTTGATGCTGATACTTTTAAACCAATTGCAGAGCTACTGATATGTGTGCGCATACGCAGTGTTCAAACAACAGTGTGGATAAAATGTAAGAAGCCATATGATTGGCTGAAAGCAAACACACCTGATTGGCTGATTTTTTTTTTATTTTTTATTTTATTTTTTTCCTAAAGCAGATATTTGGGATAAACGTGTCTAAAGTTAAGCCCAGTATGAGTTTTATCCCACATCCCAAGGCGTGCCAGTGCATCGTATACCAGTATATGTGCAAAAAACCGCTACCGCAAACCCAGGAACTGCCCCGGGCCAGCAAATGCAGCCAGGCCAGCAGAAAGAGTGGGGGCCAGGGAGCCCGCGCGATGAGCCCTAGAAAGCCCCCCCACCCCTCCCACCAAAGGGCCCAGTCACACCGCAGAGCCCGGCTCGCAGGACGCCGCCCAAGCCGGGGCCACCCGGCGCCACACCCACAGGCATGGTAGGGCACGGCCCGCACCACCCGCCCCAGAAGACCCCGCCAGGACCGGCCAGGCCCACCGGACCCCAAGGGCACCACCGCAGGACAGGGAACCCCCAAGGGCGAGCCCCCGGGCCAAACCCCCATGCGGCGCGCCCCCCACCCCAGCCCACAAACAGGCCACAACCCAGCAAGACCGCACAGCCCCAGGCGGTGCAAAAACAGCAGCCCAGGCCCCGCCCCCCACCGGACAGCGCAAGCCACGGGGCAATGCCCCCCCCGGTGCAAGGGCAACTGGCGGCCGCCACCGCGGGAGCGAGGCACCCTAACGGCACACAACCGATGCAGAGCAGCAGCCCCCCCGCCCCCAAGGCAACCAGAAGACGAGACAAGCACCAAGCCCCACCCGTAGGGAAGGGGCCCCCCCACGCCCCACCAGGCCGGCACTGCCCGGAGAGACCCCCGCAAAGAGAGCCCCCAGCAACAACATAATAATAATAATAATAATAATAATAATAAATAATATTTGTGAAGTAGGAAGTGTGCATTTCAGAATTTATATTACAAGTTTGGAAATAAAATATATATTTGCGAAACAGATCGTGTGCATTTGTGAATCTGAAATACAACTGCGAAACAAAGCATGTGCATTCGTGAAAAAACCCTGCAAGAGTTCATTCATTGTGATACTGTTCTGATTCCATAGATCCTGGTTTAACTGAGCTGGAATCTCAGGTTAAACCTCAAAATAACCATCAGCTGGGTTTGATGAAATATCCCCCATGGTTAGCTTTGCAGTTCATCTGTTCTAATTCGCTGCTGTAGAAGTAATTTGCACTTTTCATTGTGTTTGTGGATGTGTCGTCATTCTAGAGTGACATTGAAAAGGAGAAAGGGAGATATTTGAGAGCATGTGAAAGTCAAAGTCAGCTTGAATCACATGCTGAACAAAACCTCCAGGGCCAGAACAGCACTCATGGAGTGCCAGGTGAAAATATAGATAGGGGAACTATTTCAAAATGTAGAATAATGTGTTCTTCTGTAGGACTTTAAGTTGCTCAGTGAATAAATTAATTACCTACTTATAATTCATTACTTCATTTTGGGTTGTTGAGTCCAATAGAGCCAAGGCAGTGGTGCTTACTATAATAGACTAGAGTAGAATATACTTACTATATTGTATATATTGTCACATATGTAGAGCTACATGGACCTTTATCAACAGTTACATTATCCCAAGACACTACTGCCTAGGTGTAATTTTTTTGTTCTGGAAGTTGTAATTGAAAGTTCATGCTTGCCTCAAAGATTGAATATAATCCATAACGCAATTAAAAATGATGTTTCTGTTGTTTCTATCATTTTGCACCCCCACCACTCCACAGCAGAGCCCCTCCACCTCCTACGTTCTCTTCCTTAGTTCAGCCCAAAGCACCCGCCTCTGCAGATTTAGCTTTTCATTTACTTATTTTAAATACTTTTGTAAGAAACCCATGGCTTATGTTGTCTGTACTCATTAATGTACACGTTAAAATAAAAAATAAAAATAAAATAAAACTCTCATCCCTCCCCTGTTTCCAGCTCTGTCAAAACAGCTGCAGTCACAGGAAACAGCTGAGAGATAACTGCATGGTGATCGGTCTACTCTGCTCATTGTAGTAGTTGCCTGACTTTAGTTTTTAAAAATGCCTTCAGCGAGAAAATTTATTTTTGGATGCAAAGCAAACAGCCCTCTTTTGGATGAAACAATTGGTCAACAATGGTTGTAGTTTATGAAGAGGCCCTCGTCCTAAAAAGATCTGCTATGTTTGTTCCAGGCACTTTTCAGATGACTGCTTTAAAACAAGTGTTTATTTGAAAGTGAATTAATAAGTACACTGACACAATCCCTACTCTGGACTATAGCGCCAGCAGTAGCAGCAGCACGGGTGTGTGTGTGTGTGTGTGTGTGTGTGTGTGTGTGTGTGTGTGTGTGTTGGTGAGAGGAAAGAGATCTCTCCGTCCGTACGTTAGCATTCCTCACTTTGATAATCATTCTAATGTATTGTAGCAATGTAAAAATGTAGAAAATAGCCAAATACAGTGCACAGAAGAACAGAAGTAAACAAAATCCATGTGTTTGTATGAGTACTGAAGGGGGAGTGTTCATGGGCAGACAAGCTTGGAGTTTCTTAAAGAGACAGAGGAGAAATCAAAGCATCAAGAATTGTGTACTACAGAGGGAAATTTCTTTAGTACTTTTTATATTTGCTGCATTTTCCAAAAAAAAATTGGGTAGCATAGTTATTTGAGTATGCTATAGAATGGTACTATGTGCCTGAAAAAAACATGATAATTTCCAAGATGATATGGGAAGTAGGTGCCATGACATTCCACAACTCTAAAACAGAGTATAGGGTGACTCAGGAAAAGAAAGTGAAAAAGTGGGGTTGGATTCAGTCTCCTCGGAGAAACCATGATTTCAGAAGACTTGTAACAATGTGATTCTGTAGATTTTTTTGAGAGTTGGCAACTGACTTTGAGGAGAACACCATTTCAACAGGAGTTTTTATACTAGATTCTTGTATATATTAATGGGTGTCAACTTGACCTTTTTACATGAAGTAATTTGGTTAGATGACTCCCCCGCTGTCACAGACTTCTCTGTGACTCCCTTCTGATACAGATGCTTCTTTTCAGTTATGCTAGTGTTACTATTTATTCAATTATATTTAATTACATTTTTTGTGTGGTACAGTTAGATACAGCAGGGAAACACTTCGGCAGAGTTCACTACAAGCTCTTTTTAAGTCTCTCAAACATCAACTTTATCCTGCGCTCAAGCACAAGCAAAGAAAGCCGACCAGGCCCAGCTACACTGGACTTGATTGAACAGCACAGCACAGCCGAAGGACAAAGTGCCCAAGGCAGAGGCGCAGCAAGAAAGGCAGGCTACATGGTAGGCTAAAGGCTAGAGCTATGAGACCACCACTTGCTACTAGCAAACATCCACTCACTCAATAACAAGATGGATGAGCTGAGAACTATGATAACAACACAGCGTGAAATCAGGGATTGTTGTTATTTTTATCACAGAAATGTGGTCTTCGGACAACATGCCAGATTCAGCATCTAACTCCTTCCACTGCGGGGGCCGAACATTTGCCTTAGATAAAAGCATAGGTGGGGCCGTCTGTGTTTACGTCAACAACCAGTGGTGCATGGATGTACAGACAGACATGGAACTGTTAATGGTGAAGTACAGACCATTCTACCAGCTGAGGGAATTCAGCTTGGCGTTTATAGAGGCTTTCTACATCCCGCCGTGAGCAAAGGGCGGCGTAGCACTTAGCCAGCTGCACGACACCATAGGGAAACATAAGACTGCACACTCGGACGAGGGACAAAAACACCCTCGACCAGACCCACATCAATGTGGCCGCACATCGAACTTTCCGACCACGTCACCATATTCCTTTACCCATCCTACAGATAGCTCAAGCAAGCTCCACACAGTTTTACTTACAATGAAGACACTGAATCAGATTTTCAATACTACTTTGACTGTATAAACTGGAAAACATCTGTCAACAGTGCCCCGGTTGTGCACTGAAGGCCTGCTCATCACAACTGGCTGTTGTGCTAGCAGAGCTCTACAACCAGTCTCAGGCTCAGGCTATGGGGCCCAGATGCTTTAATGTAACTGCAATCATTCCCCTATAGCAAATAAAAACACTGTGACCTGCCTCAATGACTACCAACCAGTGGCACTCACTCCAATTGTGACGAATCTTGAAGCACATCAAAAAAGTCCATCCCAGACACTGTGGACTCATTACAATTTGCATATTGTCAGAACAGCTTGACTGACGATGCATTCAATACTGCTATCTGTACCACCCTCACCCATCTGGGGGGCAAGGACACGTGTCAGAATGCTGTTCATCGACTACAGTTTAGCATTCAACACGGTCATCCCCCACAGACTGACAGAAGAAGCTCTTCACCATGTATGACTGGGTACTGAACTTCCTCACTGACAGACCCCAGTCAGTCAGAGTCGGCAGACATCAAACACCAGCACTGTAAGCACTGGGACACCCCAGGGCTGCGTGCTGAGCCCACGGCTGTACACGCTCTTCATATATGACTGCATGGCCTGTCAGAACAACACCAGGAACATCAAATTCGCTGACAACAGTACCTTCATTGGATTGATCTCTGGTGGGGTCAAGGAAGCATACAGAAGACTGCTGACTTAGTGCCATGACAATATTCTCTCTTTGAATGTGGACAAGATCAAGGAGATGTTATTGATCCGAGAAGGAGGACTGCACTACATGCCCCACTGCTCATTGGTGAGACACACTTAGGGACGGTTAAAACTTTTAGTTCCTTGGAGTCCACATCAGGACTTTACCTGGTCTCACAACACATTCTGAAGAAGCCTTAACAGCAACTACACTTCCTATAAAGACTGAGAAAATTTGGGGTGCCCTGCAGGATTCTCAGCAACAGAGATGTAGTGGGGAGTGTGCTCACCAGTTCCATCATTGGTATGGGAACTGCTCTGCAAAGGAGATGAATCGTGAAATACTTCACACACCCACAACACAGACTGTTCACACTGCTGCCCTCAGGAAGAATATACAAAAGTGTAAAATCCAGAAACATAAGACTCACCAACAGCTTTCATCCATAGGCCATCAGGCTTGAAAATGGCTCCCTATTTTCTTTTCTTATTCACTTTCATTTTATTTTACTGTGGAAGGAGTCACAGACATGTCTTTTCACTATATGGTGAAACTGCCATGTTTTGACTCCTCAATCTTGAATCTAAAGGACAAAAATTAAATGTTAAAGTACATTGAAGTTACTTTTCATTTTATTGTATATCTTGTGAAATGTCGATTTTCTTTAGCCCGCCATTAAGTGTTACTCTGCCCCATACAGCCGTTGTTGCCACTCTTCCAGTGCAAACTCTATAGGCAGCACTGGAGCTTGCTGACACTGTAATTGTGCTCAGCAGGTGTCAGCTTTCAGGAGAAGTTACAGGTATCCGGTCTAGGAAATAGCTGTGACCTAATTCTGATTTTAAAGAGGGAGAATGTTGGCAAAAACGTCATCAGGCAAAAAATACTTTATAGGCAAAATATTTATTTAATTAATGCAGATATTTCCACAACTTTATCATTCCCATGGTACAAAAAATAAATCTTCCTCTTCTTAACAATCATCAGTGTATTTAAAGCAGGAAAGGAACATTCTGTAAATCTGATTTGACTTTAAGGTGTTTGATAAACAGATGCTTAGCACAAATATAAAATGTCAAAAGTTTGGATATAAATCTAATTAGGCTTGCTTATGCTCGCTTTACATCAATTTGTTTGATGATTCTCATTATTTGCTGCATTATTCTTTTTCATATTGCCCAGATTTAATTTTCATATAACGTGATTCTCAGTTGCTATGGCTAAATGTCAGGAGTAACACATATTTACAATGCCTTTACAAGCCTGACCTGACAAAAATGGAAGATTCACAGAGAGTAGTGATCCCTCCTGTGAGTGCCGGACCTCTCAGTCTGTCTTCTTGTCTAATGGGGCTTGTCTTTAATGATTAGGAATAGTTGATTTGGAGGAGTTGCAGTGCCTAGCACCAGATGGAGTTCTTCATTTCTTTTTTACATGTATTACCACAACCTCAATCTATGCCTTGTGCTTAGCAGTAAGAGCTATTCTATACATACAAGCTCAGATGAACCTGACGCACAACCTTTGGCTCATTATGTCAAACATCAGAGGGTGAAACAAAGACTGTCTTGGCTGTGGGGAGCTCAGTTGTCATTCCTCCCACGCCTTTTGAAAACTTCTGGGTCTCACGGCCACACTAACAGTCACGCTTGAGCTCTCTCATCATTACACCCTGGTTCACAGTACATCAATATTTTTTATTTCTGAACCGGGGTGGAACCAAATTAATTAGACCGCCATCTCTGTTCTCTTGTCTCTGCGGTAGCAGGATTCAATGTGGTTCATAGGCAGCAAACTTCTGATAACTCTTAATATGAGTCAACAGTGTCCTCTCTTCCTCTGGAATCAAAAAGCCAAGACCAAAGAGAAAATTGTAAAAACACACTGTAGCTTTTTCTTTCCACTGTGACCTTTATTTCCTCTTTTCTATCGGCTCTATACCTTGAAGACCACATCCAGGGCTCACAATATGCTTTGTTGGAGGATGTATTCCAGCAGCATCTTTCCCTGATTTTGTACAATTGTTGTGTAGTAGGCAATGATGACTGAGAGTCATCCCTGTGTGCTGAGGGATAATGTATTTGGCATTAAAATCAAGGATAACTAATGGGCTTCATAGGCAAATAATACAATAAGCGTCCTTCCTTTAAACAGCAATTCAAACACAGCCATGTGATGATGTTTTCCTGCCAATGCATTTGCATTTACTATGCAAAAAGGAACCTAATGGCATGCTAATGCATACTGCTGGTCATTATGTATGAGCCATTTGAACCTAAGCTACCATGAAAGCCAATCAAACTCCAGCCCTCCAAATTCAACTAGGTGCTTTACTTTTCAGAACCATTTATTCTGTTGAAATCAGCAATTAATCGCAGTTAATTACAGACTGAACTACAGACGACCTCTGCTCTGTCGCCACAGTGCCTGAGAAAGGAGTTTAATAGAAGCACCACAAAGAACAGGATGCAATAGAGGAGAAGTCCAAACTCTCCCCTTGCAATTAAAGCTGGTTGGTGATCTTTAATGTTGACTGAAGAATAAAATAAAAAAGAAGCGAAAGAAATATATTTTAAAGCTGTATTCATCAGTGTGACCAGTAGCTAAGATCACTAAGTCTCAGACTTCGAAGGCATTTTAAGCTCTGGAAATTTGACCCATCTTTGTCATCATTCATCATATGTGGTCATTAACCTGTGGCACATAGCAGCCATCCATCATCTCTTATCATAAATCACTCTGTCCAATGAAACAATGTCGATTGGAGTCTTCACAATGCTATTCCAAAGGGGATAGAACCAAAGTAAGAAGGTTTCTACATCATTGGTGCAAAAGTAGAGGGGCTCCTGCTCGTCACATATGATGATGGTAAGGATATCTTGCACTGCAACATGAGAGCATGCTGGCTGGTCAATTTCCGTGCTCGCTGTGGTGTTAATCGCTTATGATTATAACTAATGACGATACTGATATACATTTGCGCCGCAGCTGGATAGTGCACTAAAGAACAAGTGAATTCAATATCTCCTCAGGCAGTCCCCAAACCTTTTTTCTTCCTGCTGTGTGCTTCTACTGTGCACTGTTTTTGTGTAGCTTTGGGACATCTATACTCTGTAAAAGAAGGAACGCATCTGCTTGCTTTGGCTTAGCTAGTTGAAAACATAGCATTGTGGTTACTGCAGTTTCCGGTGAAATTGGGATTGCTTTATATCCAAATGAAGTTAGAAAAACGCACTCATTGCTTTTTCCTTTGTTTCCATAAACACACTGTTAAAGCACCACATGCAACAGCATCTTTATCATCAATAACTTGATAATACCGAAGAACCAATTTGTATTTTACATTCATTTTATTCAGGAGACATTTAATTTATTTTGGCCTTGGTGAGATGTTCCAATTTTTATTATTTTTCAATAATAAATCATCTTAAGTCACCACCGAGAAATCCTTTGGATTTAGGAGAGATGTTGTTTATAGGTATATTGTTTATTCATACAAAAAAGGGTAAGGTAATATATAATATAAGATATATATTTATAGGATGTTTGCATAAAATGTCAGTAGCTTAAGGTATAAGCATCTTAAGTACTCTCCACAGCTCATTCCTCCACCAATCGGACACTTGATATGAGGCTGATAATCTATTGTTAACAACTTTATAGGAAGGAAAGTTGCTAGATGATGTCACCCTATTTTGATAAGTGATCAATTGTATGTAGTCTATTTACAATAGTGATTGTTGTGGCGGTTTAGAATGGAATGAGACAAAGTCAAGTGGTAGGGTTACTGGTCAGATCCGGACACAGGGTTTATTTGGTCAAAGGGTTTTAGAGGCAGACCGTTCTGGGATTCAGAGGTTTCCATGTGTGTGTGTGTGTCCCAAATGAATCTGTAGTTGTTCTGTGCTATCAGGGTTTTGTATACTGCAAAACATAACAATGACAGAGTCTCTGAGAAGAGGCCTTGGCAAATGTTATCAGTGTACGATGGTATCTGGTCTGCTTAGGGCAATGTGACCAGGACAGCACTTTCAGATAGCGTCGCAAGTAGGGTTGAGTACCAAAACGCGGTACCAATATGGCACCTGCTCCGACGTAAACAGTAGTAACCAGACCAAATAAGAACGAACAATTTGGTGCCCCGTAAAAGTCTCCATTAACACCAGGAAAAATATACAGATTTGGCTCTAGTTGCATATTTTAAAAAGGGTTTGCTAAAGGGGTTTTCAGACCCCCTTTACGGTGCTTAATTTGTAAATCATCAGGTCCCGGAACACCGGCAGCGTGTTGTTTCGACAGTAAGAGAGAAACAAAAATGTCACAGAATAATTTTTTTAAGCGCCTTTTGCTGACTAAATGGGTCAATAATATCACATGAACACAAACAACCAATCAACCTAAATGTTTAATAAAATAATGATGTTAAATCTGCCATGTTTCTGCACCAAGGACAGCGCAAAATCACTGCTAATTTAGAACACAAAAACCCACAAATACAAAATCTTTACTTTTACATCCATAAGGCCATAACTCCTCTGGTGAATCAGCAGCACAGCAGAAAATGAAATTATAACACGTGCTTACCTTTTATTTGTCCAAACCGGCCAAAAAACCCAGCTATGGAGAACTTTGTATCCTCACACCTTTTTTCCGTATTTCAGAGGCGAGGTCTGCCTTGTCTTTCAAAAGCCAAGAGTAGCAGATCATCTTGGCTTTGAACTGAGCATTGTTGCTACAGGTGCTGCTACATGCTACGCTAACTGCTGCTGTCCTGCTGCTCTTTTCTGCGATTTCCACAGAAACCCTTTTGGACTTATTTACCTCAGGCTTAGCTTCACTTATTGGCTTAAAACAGCGCTTTAAATACAACTGCCTTGGTTTTTTGCCATTTTCTGCCAAGCTGACAAGACACAATTTTTGCGGAAAATCACACTTTAGACGTAGCATGGGCATGGCCTGACTTTCCCCTCTCTTCCTCGCTCGTGCTCAGTTTTTACATTCAGTTTTGTGTGTACAATGACATTTCCAGTGAAAATACGGTACTATTTTCCTTTTATTTTTCATTGTCAAAAGAAATCCTTGATAAACTATTCAAAACAATGCAATGTAACTAAAAATAAATCTTGAATGAAATAAATAAAGGAATAATACAAATGAAAATGAAGCCTATTAATTTAAATTCTGGTTCTATAATAAACAATGCAAAACTGCATAATAGTTATTTTTCTTTTTAAAAGTGCAACTGAAAATGTATTTTGTGCCTTAACAATTGGACTTTAAAAAAAAAAAACTGTCATTGCACTGAGTTACGTCATTTTTGTTTGGACCAGCAGAGGGCGCTGGCAACCCAGTGGTCGGTTGGCATGCAGATATCTTGCAGTGAAGAAGAGAAGCTATGCTAGCAGACAGAGCTAATAGAAAAACGTGACTTTTACAGATATTCAAGTAATATTACAGATATTATTTCAGTGCTAAAGGGGTAATGAATCATTTATTAACATATTTAAGAGTAGAAGGCAGCCAGAAAGAAAGTATTAGCAGACTCCGCCCGCCACCTACACTTGTGGATAGCGCCTTCTGCTGGTTAAAAAAAGTACTGCGATTCAATTTTCAGAAAATCGATATCAACCGTGATACCTATGAATCGATTTTTAATTGCCTTACGATTAATCGTTACATCCCTAGTTACTACAGACAATACATTTTTGCTATCTTTTGGGCATCGCAACAAGATGTTGACTTGTTATGCCAGCTTGTAATTGACATGGAGAAGAATGCTCAGATTGATTGAGATTTGTTTTTAAACAGTATCATAGCTGACATCGACACTGCAAAATGTATCTCAGATTTACACAGGGTCTAATCATCGTGTTCGGTTCATTCTATTAAATGTACACTAAGAAAACACTATGTCCTGTTTCTACTGGCATATAGCCACATAAACATCCTTCTCTTTTATGTACACATGTACACCTTGTGCTCATCAAATCAAGACACGTTTCCATGGAAACTGGAGTCGAAAGCCGAGATTGCCTTAATCACTCCATAAGTATTACAAACTCTGCTCTTATCTCGACAAAGACGTTTTCACTTTCACTAAATATATGAAGCCATGGCATTCTATTACCACGAGTCACAGATGATGACATCTACGAAAGCTCCTCCGTATGTTGCATTTATGGTTAATAAAATAAGAAATGGCCATGTCTGTGTTTCTGATAAAATGGACAATGGCTGATAATGCATTTGGATTGACTACCATACATATCAAACCACTGGTTTGTCACGTATTAGTATGTATGGACCAATTACCCTTAACTTTTTAACAATGATGCTCACTGCCCTGTAGAGTGAATAAATGTAGATTTTTTTACACTACAATATCGTTGGTTAATAATCTGCACCAAAAGTGGAATTTAATTAAATATATGACAATAACTTCATTAAAATACACAATGTGCAACATGTAAAAGATATATCTACCTAGTGCACAAACACAGCAATCTGGGTGGGCTGGTCCAGGATGTCTTAGTGGGTGGTCAAAGCGAGATTGGCATTAGCGCATTTTATTTGTTACAACAGAGACAGACTTTCTACCCAAACTGGTGTAAAAAAAAAAAATAATACATGGGCTACACAATACATGGCTAAAGTATTAAAGATTCAAATCACATAGATTTGCTGGATATACCCCCTAAATAAAAGTATGACAATTTGATTTAATTGCACTTCTATTTATCATATATAGCATTTTTCTTTGCTTAAAACTGTTGGTATATGATCAAACATATTGTTCTTAATTAAAAAAAAGAAAACATTTTTTCTCAGACAAATGTTCACAAACTTGTGATTCCTAACAAATGAGGCAGGAAGTCCTTGTTTTACAGGATATGCTTCTATACTAGATCTAATTTGCTTTTATGCTGTGGTTTAATGGGGTTTAATAGGTGGTATGTGTTGGTAATTTAGGTTTCTAAATGTAGCCAAACAAGATATTTCTGTAAATGTTCACAATAAGATGGTTAACTCTATCTTTTTGAAACTTCAACAGTGTGAATATGAGGGTAACAAAAACCATTTCACAGCT
This sequence comes from Gouania willdenowi, assembly GCF_900634775.1. NCBI lineage: Eukaryota > Metazoa > Chordata > Actinopteri > Blenniiformes > Gobiesocidae > Gouania > Gouania willdenowi. The sequence goes on from NC_041060.1 coordinate 30,998,165, forward strand.
TTCTACTAACTTCTAAAAACAGGGCTGAGATTGATGTACCAGTTTAACAAAATGAGCTACACAAGCTTTGTCTGTGTTACTCTTTCTTTTCTCTCGAGGCACACGCCTGGTAAACCAGGATTTTGTGATCATCTGTTTTTATGAAAGTTGAATTTATCTGCAATGAACGAGAATGCAATAAAAAATAAGGGCAAGTGAAAAAGGAAAAGTTACCTCGCACCACTGTGACAACTTTGCAGCAGAAAAAAAATAGCAATTTCACTCTGTTTCTCACTTTTTCACCTTTGATTAATTTTGACACCTTCGGTTTGCACATCTCTAACATTCAGCCTGTTGCTAACTTGTAATGAATTCTTTATATAAATAATCAGATAAAATATCTAGCATGCTCTCTCCCTCTGATGCTAGTAAAGAACACCTACCAATCACTGTCATGGTAATTAGTGCAATTGTGACCCTGATAAAGTTTAAAAACTGTTGGTGGTAAATGACTGCATTTTACATGTTGTTTCACTAATCATCATTTAACGGAGTGCACACGAACCACAGATGATGGTCTGTTAGCAAATTTTAAAACCAAAAATGAAACTAAGAGCAAATGCAGGATCAGTGCCGCCCCTGGTCTCTTTGGTGCCCAAGGCGAGATTTTCCTTTGGCGCCCCCTTATATGGCGTTGTTTTATACTAAGTAATTGATATTTGCATTATTGTTATAAAAATCATTATTATCACATTAATAATAACACTTAAATAATGGTCTTCACCATACCCATGAATTCATTTTTTAATTTTTTTTTATTTTGGTAAAAGGATTTCACATCCACATAAAAAAGAACACAAACAAGTAAATAAAAGCCAATATATATATATATATATATATATATATATATAAAGTAACGAGTTTGAAATACAAATTTTGAACATTATTAAAGCATGGCATTGCACAAAAAGATAAATATATCTTAGCCAGGACAAATTAAAAAAAACAAACAAAGTAAACAGTAATTGAACTTATTAGGTTAGCGCTATAACTGCTAGCAGTGCTAACATACCTTAATTGTCACTCTGCTAGCTTGCTTGTTAACGCACGGCTCGGGGACAATTCATTAGTCCACGATAGTCTTAAAACACTGGCTTAACGTTGGCTTTCCCACATGTTTCCTCCTCTTCTTTCCGTTTTTTCTTCCCTTGGAAGAAGATAATGTGTTTGGTCAACCTTCCACAGGTGTCAATCAAGTTTTCTTTGTCATTAAAACTAATTATTACTAATACTAGTTTAGTATGCTAATCAGCGCTTTGGTTGTTTAATTACTTATAATTATTATTATTATTATTATTATTATTATTATTATTATTATTATTATTATTATTATAATAATAATAATAATAATAATAATTATTATTTATTTATTTATTTATTTTTTCACTCAGCCAATTTGGCACCTCCTGGCTGTATGGCGCCCTTAGTATTTACCTATGTTGCCTATATAACGGGCCTTAAAAGGCAGTATTGTGGAAAAAAAAAAAAAAAAAAAAAAACACTTTTAATGGTTTTGCTACAGTGATATACATTCCTTGCCTGTCTTTAGAAGCGTCATGAAAGTGACTTTTCAGTGGGTTAAAACTCCAAAAAACAAGCAAGTTTGAGAAAATCAATCTTTGAACAAATAGGTGAAAATTAGTATAATACTGGACTTTTAACAAATCTGAGTAATCCCCTTTTTCGACTCGCATTCTGCTCACTGTAAAGTAATCATTGCTGTGGTGTGGGTCCCCTCAGCTCAGAATCACCACCACCTCACTTAGGACTAAGTACCCATGGTAAAGTCGCTCCCCAAACCACCCTTTATTATCTGTTTCTCTCAACCTGAGCCAACCCACACCCCACAGGCCTTTTGTGTGGTTATTTAAGAACTTGCTTGTCTATATTGGTTAAACTAGAGCTGTGTCATCTGTACAGTGAGTAGTTGATAGGATTCAAGTCGGCTCGCCCTCCTCCATTTGACAAAGATGGCTTCAATGTTTGGAACATTTAAAAAAAAGCGGGTTATCTTCAAACTCTGAGTATGTTCGGGCTCAAATGAAGGATACTCTCAGTATCCCATTCCTGAAAATCAGGTATGTTCTTCTCTGAGTATGTCACCATGGTAACATTCTTCGTGAACTGAACCTGCTCGCTGGTTTTATCTCAGAAACCCTGGGTTTCTACTTGGCTCCGCCCACGTGAATAGCGCTTCTCAAGGAACACATTGATTTACCTTGACAATGTTCTCTGACACACATTAGTATCATCACACACCACAGACGTGCTCACATCATTACGTTTTTTAACATTGTGTATACAGTAAGTAAAACATTCAACTGTGAGCAAAATAATTAGAATTTTGCCATCAAAAGCCTTGTCTCAGTGTTATTTCTTTTTAGAAGGAAACCAATGTTCAGATGTTATAGTTTCTAATAAAGCAAAAAAAAATGCTTTAAAGTCTGACAGGGTTTTTTAGAAAAAGGCTGTTTTCTCAGCTTTTTGCTCTGAAACTGGTGATTTGTGTAAAACTTGCTCTATCCAACCGCTGATTACGGAAGAACGAAACAAGCTAAAAACAATTTTTTTTTGTTTTTTTGATGAAAGTAGAGACTTCAATCTTTCAGAATCTGGTGTCAGATTTCAGTTAGTCATAGTACAAAATATTCTGTAGGTCTTTAAAAATCAGTCAAAATGCTCTAAAACGGCTGGCACTGAGGGGGTAGAAAATCTGAGAATAGCTGGCACTGAATGAGTTAAGGCCCGACATTGACTTTACATTGTTTTGCACATATTGAAAGTTATGGTGGAACAGTGGGTAAGTAACAGTAACAGTGCACGTAAGTAACCCAAGGTTTACGCATGGTTGATTGATCCACTTCATACCAGCTGTAATGGAATCAGATACCCAGAGTTTCCCATTGTGGGGTATGTTGACCCAGAGTTTATGGATAGACTCAGAGTTTGTTGAACCTCCTTCTGGAATACACCTCTGGAGTGTTTAATCTGTAAAAAAATGCATTTATGTTGTGAGATTGTTCTCTGTATTATGAATGTCTGTCCCTGTTACGAAATAAAATAATATTACAGAATCTACGTAAATGTATTTTGCCACCCCATTATTTGACAGACATTTTACAGTGTATATGCGGCAAAATGCCAGCTTACATTTGTTTACTAAGTTATTTGAACACAAATGTCTGATTTGCTGACACACACACGTTTTTCATAAATCCATACACAAAGATTCATATTAAGATGTTGTAAGCTACTTTCTTCACATTGATATTCTGTTATTCCTCTTTGGAAAATATTTATTAATTTATTTATTTTGCAGCAGTCATCAACATTACTTTAACAATCTACACCTAAACACACACTGAGCAAAACAGTCAAAAATCTTCTGCTGGTCAAAAAAGTGCTTCATCATCAAATTATGTACCATACCTAACAAGCTTCTCTTGCCATCTTTGATATAATTTACCTCTTTCCTCTCAAGAATTGTCCCATGAGAGAACATGTCATAATAAAAATACAAAATAGAACCATTATAATTCCCTCCATGGGACTTTGCAAGGACTGCGATGCATTTTGGAGACTTTAGCAGCGCTAAATTCTATTTCTGTCCATCTAAAAATAGCTGCTAATACAAGGAGATCAAGCAAAAATCTTTAAGTGTGTAATCTACAATGCGAGCACATCAGTGTTTTGCATCCATACACCTGTTAGAAAATTGATTTGTTATATATATATATATATATATATATAGTCACATGTCAGAGTTGAGGGTGAGGAGGAACCAAGCACAAAGACAGAATCAGGCAGCAAGCAGGTCTATTGGTCAAAATCAAACCAGGGCACACGGCACAACGCGCAGCGGAACACGAGGAGATTAACATTCATAGTGAACGAGCTCTCACTCTCTGTCCAAGCACTGCTAAATAGTGAGAGAGGCTTGATTGGGAACGGCCACACCTGGGTGGAAAACATGAGGCAGCTAATCAGTCACAACCCAAACACAGTGACATCACTGGGAGGTGGAGACACGAGCAGAAATAAATGGGAACACAAAGACAAGAGTTAAAACCTGAAACTAGAACTAAAATGGAAACTAAACAGAACAAAAAGAGGACCACAAAACTAAACAGAACCTGACATATATATGTGACAAAAATATATATGGATATGACAAAAATGATGCAGTCCTATTTTAGGGAGAAGCTACATAGCTAACACGCACAGTGCAACACAGAAACTGTAACAGGGCGAGAGGAATAAATATAGCTGTAGGTGTTATTATGAGTCCATATGGTCATGTTTTACATTCATCATGTTATAAAGTGAAATGTGTTCTGGGGAATACAACACATTTTCTTGTCTATTGCCAGGTTTGCAGAAAGATAGTAATAAAATACAATTACCAGACTATTTCATTGCAGATGGAAATTATGCAAGCCTCAAGGCACAAATACACATATTTGTTTTGCCCATATATGTTTTCATCCCCACTGCGTCACGATAATTACAGCGGGTACATGAAAGTTTAATGCATTATAATTTCATTTGTGCAGTGCTGTATGGTAATTTAACATCAATTTAATGGAGAGTGTGGCATATTGTGCTTCTAATAAACATGTAGTTAATATTACTTGTGCTACCTTTTCTGCATTTGGTAAAAGTTCTTGTTTATCTTTGCAAAACTTAGTTTTCTTGTTCATGTAGTTTTTAAAGCAGCTCTTCTTATAATAGATATAAAGACTCTCAGACAACTGGTATTGATAGATATACAGCTTCTTTTCAACTATAACACTATTCAATACCGTTGATGTGGGACGCTTCTGGAATAGAGGTATTTGAAAGAAACATCAGCTATTTGACTATAGAATAATAAAGTGCCACTCAGTGTTTGACTTACTTAGATCTATTTGCTACGATGATGAGGGTTCACATTACACTAGAAGACACAATGTTATGCTTAGGGGTGGGAATCTTTAGGCACCTCACAATTCAATTTGATACCATAATAGGGATTGTGTTCAATTATAAAGCACTTTTTCACAGCATTTTTTTGTTTCTCGTGTGACCACTGATTAAAAAAAACATAAATTTCATTCACAGAGGAGACAAATTTACCTTTTTTACCTGTTATTAAACCAATGGAGTATCCATGCTTGTAACATATGTAATAAAAAATGGCTGTTTTAAATTACATATTATATATATACAGTGTATTATGTACAGTGTTGTGCTAGTTACTGAAAAAAAGTAACTAGTTATGGTTACTAGTTACTTCATTCACAAAGTAACTCAGTTACTATTTTGATAACTTACACCAAAAAGTAATGCGTTACTGGAAAAAGTAACTTTTGAGTTACTTAGAATTAAAGAATGTATTATTTATTTTGGGTCATTTGTGTCCATACAGCTTCATATTAGTGCTGTAATAATATAATAATCCACTGTTGATCAACTGCTATAAAACAACCATAAATTATGTCCATATAAAGCACAAAACAGCTGCTCCAAAATTAAAACGGTAATTTTTCAGCCTTAGCTAAGTAATGTAAAGTAAGCTGTGCATATTCCAGGTGCACATTCTGCTGTTGAAAATGCTTATAAAAATAAATGTGGAAAAACTAATTAACAGCATTTTTCTCAGCTACACAATGCTAAACATATCAGGCTAATGAGCTGAACAACATACCGTGCAATAGTTTGGCTGATCTGTCCCTGGATAACAGTCACAGTCCGTTAAAATCCAGCCGCAGCGTTAGCTTAGCTTCACTGATGCATCTTTTGGAGACAAAAATAATATGTGTATTTCCACTCTAAGAAGCTCGTCTTGTTCTCGCATTGACTCGCCATAATTGGCGCACGTGATGTAAACAGAAACACGCTGACAATGCTTCTTCTTCTACTGTTTTACCGTGTTTGGCACGGCATCCCGCAAAAATATGTAGCGCCACTGTAAACAGGAAGTACACTGCAGCTTGCAAAGAAACGGACAAACGCACCATATTGTAATGATAACGGCGTTATTTCTTTAGAAATATATTGCGTTACAGTACTAGTTACTGTCAAAAGTGACGTTGGGGCGGTAACGCGTTGCAAGTAACACGTTACCGCCCAACACTGATTGTATATAGTAAGCTGAATCAGCAGCTCAAGTATTATACTGCTTTTAAAATATGTGTTAATTAATACAATGCTTTAACTGCCTTAATTAATTGTGGCATACTTTCAACAAACTATTGGAATAGTTCCTCAGAGATTTTGGTACATATTGACATGATAGCATCACGTAGTGATCATCTGTGATTCAAATCTTCCTTTCCACTCCATCCCAGAGCTGCTCTATTGGACTGAGATCTGGTGACTCAATGTCGACAACAATAACAATTTAATATGTTTTGGCTGGCAAGTGTTAATCTAACAATATGAAGATCATAAAACACCATTAAAGAAACATAAACAATTATTTAATATAGCCTTTATACTCTCCAAACAAGATATATCTCATGACACGGCAGATCATCTGTTGTTTGTGTTGGAAACACAGAAACACGGAGAAAATGACAACAACAGCAACTCAGAACAGCCTCAGTGAGGAGCATCCACAAAGCCAATCCTTCCTTTTGTACCATTTACTGTGGAAAATATGAACAATGTTCTGACCTTACCTTTGCTGAAGGTCTGGTAGCTCAGGTGTTGGTCTCACACCTTTTAAAAGCTGTCGTTTTTCCTCAAATGAAAGTTTCTTTATCGTCTCTAGCGCTGTCATCCTTCCTGTAGTGTTAATCCCACCCACTAGCTAGAGAACGTAGCAGCGGCCACACTGGATCAATTCACTAATGCACTGTGAATGTACGTATAGCATTTAGCATAACACGGTTACGTCCAAAGGCAGCGTAGCAAGCTCCCTTTTTACGTAAGCGGCTTTTTTTGGGGAACTGACTGCACATGCGCTAACACATAAAAACACACTATGGAAACAGAGGCAGAGCAGTGGCTTTGGGAGAGGGTGTGGCCTCCTCCTGCCTTTCAGCAGAGTGAGACAGCAGCATCTCTGCCGTACCAGGAAATAGCGATGTTTAGTCATTTGGGCTATGAAAAGCACAAAATGCTGACACTTTCAAACTTATAGGTATGTAAGCTATCTGTAATTGAAAAATAAATTATATTTATATTATACTTAAAACAAATAATCAAAATATTAATTCACCCTTGGGTAAGCACTGCCTACCTTGTCCATTGTCATGTTCAAGAAACCAGTTTAAGAAGACATGAGCTTTCTGACATGCATTATCCTGCTGAAAGTAGCCATCAGAAAATGGTACATTGTGGTCATACAGGGATGGATATGGTCAAAAACAAAAATAATTTAGGCTGCAACACTTAAACCATGCTTAAGGGGCCCAAAGTGTGCCAAAAATATATCTCCCACACCATTATACCACCACCAGCCTGAACTGTTGATACAAGGCAGGATGAACCCATGCGTTCATGTTCTTTATGCCAAATTCTGACCCTGCCATCTGAATGCTGCTGCTGAAATTGAGACTTGTCAGGCTGGGCTAGGTTTCTTCAACCTTCTATTGTCCAATTTTGGTCAACCTTTGCAACTTGTACTCTGTTTCCTGTTCTTAGATGACATGAGTGGTCTTTTGCTGGTGTAGCCCATCTTCTTCAAGGTTTGATGTGTTGTGTGTTTAGAGATGGTATGCTGCGATCCTCAGTTCAAACGAGTTGTTGTTTGTTGCCTTTCTATCATCTCAAACCTGTCTACCCATTCTCCTCTGACCTCTCACATCAACGAGGCATTGTCATTCACACAACTGCTGCTCACTGGACATTTTCACTCTTCTCTTTTCGGACCATTCTCTGTAAACTCTAGTAATGGTTATGTGTGAAAATCCCAGTAGATCAGCAGTTTCTGAAATACTCAGACCAGCCCGTCTGGCACCAACACGTTCAAAGTCACTTAAATCCCCTTTCTTAGATGCTTGCTTTGAACTTCAGCAACTTGTTTTGACCACGTCTACATACCTAAATGCATTGACCATGATGTGATTGGCTGATTAGACATTTGTCTGAACAATCAATTGAACAGGTGTACCTAATAAAGTAGCCGGTTAGTGTGTATATAACAGAGGACAGGACACTAAAATTAGGAAAAGCCAATGTGAATGAATATGGTAAAAACAAGGTTGTACTAAACCAGCCCTTCCTGACAGCAGGGTCGAAATCGTTTTTTGGTAGCTGGATAAATGTCAAATTGAGTATCCTTAGCAAACCGCAATACTGCTCGGGAGATTTAGGGTTATCTGTTGTTTCAACAATTGGTTGTTTTGATATGTGTTAGGCTAACAAGTCTGTCAGACTCAAGGATATAAAACAGAATCTTAAATCATAATCTCACTTTAAGTCGCTTGATGTCCTGGTGATTCCTTACGCGTTGCGTGCACGCTCACTCCTCAGTGAAAGCAGATTGTGAGTGCTCACCACAGGGCTTTAACAGCCTGCACTTTGATGTGTGGTTAGATGCGAGAAAGTCGGTGGGTGTTAAGTTCAAGGCCGATCTGATTGGAATTTATGCTTTCAAGCTTGACAAGATCCCCTTCAGAGTTAAGAAGAGCACAGATGAAAAGTCCCATCAATGTTAGGAAAGACAAAGCTCACCATAGTTCATATTCATATAAGTTTTAATCATTGATGTTAGGCAACCAGGGCTAAACCAAAAGAAAAACAAAGACTTAGTTGGAGCCTCTGCAAATGAACAATTCACTGAAGAGATATTGCACCCCTGATAATAAGGGGAAGTAGAAGTGAAAAGAGTCATGAGGCCTTTACTCACGACAGCATTTACTCCAGTCTATTATAAGAAACATTGACAGTAATCACAGCAGATTATAAATCTGGTGTAACAAGACAAAATTATAGCAGTCTAGACCAGATATGGGTAACTGGCGGTGTGGGGGCCACATGTCTGACCTCCAAAGTAATGACAGAAAAATACACAAAACAAAAGCAAGAATACATAAAAAATACAAAGAATTGCAACAATGCAGGAAAATACAATAAAAGGCAAAAAAAACACATGAAATACTCCAAAAACACACAAAACTACTACAAAAATGAACAAAACGACAACAGTAATACACAAATGTACTCAAAATCACACACACAAAAAAAATCCAATCCAAAAAATGTACAAAACAACAGAAAATGACAACTAAAGTACACAAAAAGACAAGAAAAACCCCCCAAAAAATACTCCACAAACCTACGGTACTAACACACAAGCAAAACATAACATAAATACACAATATGAATCCAAAAAACATACATTTTACAGAAAAATTACACAAAAGGACAACAGAACTGCACAAAATCAATCATAACTAGCAAGACAACAATAGACATACACAGAATGACAGAAAAACACACAAAATTACTGTTAACACTCACATTGGTCATTATTCTTAACTAGTACAGTGCCCATCAGAAATTATATTCATATAATGAGAGGAGCTTAATCAGAGTTGTCAATTATGGCCAAATGAGTATGTGTTTGAAGGTTGGATGCACAAAGAGGTGAACATACTCTGTACTCTGTAGTGTTTTAAAGGATTTTTTTGTACTCATTTTTATATCTTTTTTTCATTTAGTGTATTTTTCAGTAATGTATGTTTTTTGAAGTCATTATGTGTATTTTTGTATCTTTCTGTTGTCATTTTGTGTAATTTTTCCGTGACCAGCGATTTCAAAGAAGTTTGGGATCACAGGAATAATTTTATATACCGTAATTTCCAGACTATAAGCAGCTACTTTTTTCTCAGACTTTGAACCCTGCGGCTTAAACAATGACGCGGCTAAATTGTGGATTTTTCTCGGTTTTATAAGCTTCATGCCATCACAAAATGAAGCTCCGTCACATTAGGCCAGGTGGAACAGTTAAATTGTTAACATTAAATAGTTTTTGCTCGCAGTGAATCATTCTGATCACTCATTTTGTCATGAGGCCCACTGACTCATCATAGAACATACGTGGTTCCAAGGACCAGCTGCAGCAGCATGGATGCAGTAATAGTCAGCCAGTTTGTAATAGAAAGATAAACAGCATAAAGTTGTTAAATCACCGTGTCAGGATTGATCGGTGCTCTGGACTCTGACGCTGATGGAGACGCTTCCGTAAGGATGACGGACAGACGGAGCGGAGATCAGAACAGGCTGTTCTCCGGTAATCCACACCGGTTGCGTTTTGAGTGCGCCGCGGTGCGCTCCGGTTGAACGACTGTGATGTCACGAGACAGAGCAGTTCTCACGATATTTATATAATCGCGTGAGAAAGCAGTTAAATGTATGTGTTATAAACACAATAATAAACAGGTCAGTGTTCCTGCACCAGTAAAACATGAACTAAATCAAAGTTGCTGCAGTTTACAGTACAGTTACAGTATGAGAGGAATCAATATAGTGGATGTGAATTTGTTTTTACACATTATGACGTTTTGGTGATGCATTTACTTGAAATATAATCTGAAGTGTTTTATTTTGAAAAGAAACCCGATATTTAATTGCGGAGTACGTGCTTAATTTCCTGTGTCCTTCATTTGCTCTGTGCTGATTGATGCGTCGTGCTTCGGTCACCGGACTACCGCATCTAGGAAGGAGCAGACACGCACCGCAGCGAACCCGGTGGAAATTAACACATAGAATAAAGTGGAAACCTATCAGCTCCGGTGAAGTAACGCAGCGGAGCCGCATCCAGTGGAAATTGGGGGTTAGTAGTTGCAGTAATCCATGTCAAGTTAGAAATCTCGAAAAAGGAAAATAGTCATTTATGACTGCAGAATTAATTTTACTTAACAGGAATTTCAAGGTTTGTGGTGTTTCATTCTGAAGCTTGTGTTAGATGCATAGGACTCAAAAGGTATCAACTTAAATTTGATTAGGTTTTAGAAAGTATCAAATTAAACAAAAAGTATGTGATTCGGATAAGAACAAAATTTGAAGAACATGTCATAATGTTTTTTCTTACTTAAATATAAAGTAAATATAACTGAAAATCATCTTTCAGTGTTCTAAATGGTGATTAGAATGTTTAAAACCCTAAAACATGCTGTAACATGCATGTTAGTCTTTTTTTTTTTTAAAGTCTTGAGAAATATTTTTCCTGAATTTTCATGCAGAAAAGAATAAGTCTTGATTGATATTTGTGATATCAAATTTGTATTTCTACAATGCAGAAATTTCCTCTCTGCTAACTTTATGATCCAATCACACACATGTATATATTGATCTCACTGAGCATTCCAGATAAGAAATATGAGGTGAATACATTTATTTAACAGCTCATTCCACATTCATGTGTTGTACCTTTAGCCCAGGTTTCTATTGGCCTGTATTTCCCAGAGTTTGTCAGATGTATGAAAATATTAATTTATCAGTAGGAGGCACCCCACCTCACGCAGGCATGGAGCAAGATTTGAAAGAATAACTCAGCCTTAGATAGAAAGCGTTATCTGAACCGCATGACAGATTAAGCTGTTTGACCTCAACTGTTTGTGTGTAATGCCACTAAAACAAAGCTTGTCTACGAATTTCAAATTGTTGTCACATCACATACACCCCGGCCCAGAAATATACTTAGATGATTTAGGCAGGCTACGACCATAAAACTGACAGGTGGGAGTACAGCTCTTTTAGAATATGAACTATGAAGTCTCTTACTCTACTATTGCAACAGTACATCATCAGCGAGCTAAGATTAACCTGTCTCATGATGGTCTAAACCTAGCTTACTGTATGTTCCCTATTAGTGGGTGAACAATCCAACACTTGGTAAATTCTGCTTTGCAATGACAGGAAGAGCTGACAATGAAGGATCAAAAAGTGACTTTGCAATAAAAGCTTGGCCAACACAACTTCTCTGACACTGCTATTAATTTCATTACAGATTTGAAGGGGCGGTATTATGGAAAAATCACTTCATAATGGTTTTGCTACAGTGATATAAATCATTTTAGCCTCATTCAGAGGGCCAAAGATGAAAAAGTTCTGTTTCCTCCGTCCCTTGTTATTAGGGCTGCAGCAAACGATTATTTTGACATTCGAGTATCATATCAATATTCTGGCAATTAATGGAGTAATCGGATACAATTTGTAAAAAGATTTCATTTAATTACTTTAACTTTATTTAATAGTAATACATGCTTTTTAAAAGAAAGAAAAGAGTGCATTTGGATTGGATTGAAAGCGGAGATCATCTTCTGGAATCCTTCATCCTTCACCATGGACAGTGTGCACATGTTTGTGACAATCATGTTCAGAACGCTGTCTGTGAAGTCAGCAGTTTGCACAGTTGATCATGATGGAGCCCTCTGTACAAAGCTGTTCAAAGTACCACTCTGCGATTTACTGGCAAAAAAAGTAGTAGAGTATAATTATTTGTTCTTTATTCATTGATTACTAGACCTACATTAATGGCTAATGTACATAATATGATGTGATCTACAACTCATGGCCCTACTCTCTGCAATACAATAAAAATAATGAACCCAATATATTTTAATTAATATAATATACCTAACCAAATAAATAACAGACAATGACCAGATCTGATAACATCTGGTGTGTGTGTCTCCATCTCTTCTGTGGGTTCTCTCTCACACACACATCAGCCGCGTGCAAGCACATACTCCATCACAGGTTGCTGAAATGTGTGTCTCACACCCAATGCGTGAGACTTGAGAGAGAAAAAAGTGGACCCAGAAGTACAGCGACGCGATCGAAATTGGGAGCTGTAATCTCAAAACAAAATGAAAATAAACATTTTGCAACACACTTCAATAACTTTTAGCAGTACAAAAACGTTTTTAAAATTAAACTGGCATTGTGCTCTGTAAACACACATCTGCTTCCAAGGCATTCCTGCTCTCATCTCTTATGTTGTTTTATGGTGTATGATATGTTATGATTGCGGTTATGACTGATGTATCTTGTCTGTTGCAAATCAAATTGCCCTTCAAGGGACAAACTAATAAAGTGAAAGTGAAAGGACTTGGCACCTGCACACAGTGCCAAAGCTACCAGTACCTGGTTTAAGGACCATGGTATACCTGTTCTTGATTGGCCAGCAAACCTGCCTGACCTTAACCCCATAGAAAATCTATAGGATATTGTGAAGAGGAAGATGTGAGATGCCAGACCCAACAATGCAGAAGAGCTGAAGGCCACTATCAGAGCAACCTGAGCTCTCATAACACCTGAGCAGTGCCACAAACTGATCGGCTCCATGCCACGCCGCATTTCTGTAGTAATTCAGGCAAAGGAGCCCCAACTAAGTATTGAGTGCTGTACATGGTCATACTTTTCATGTTCATACTTTTCAGTTGGCCAACATTTCTAGAAATCTTGTTTTTTGTATCGGTCTTAAGTAATATTCTAATTTTCAGAGATACTGAATTTGGGACTTGCATTAGTTGTCAGTTATAATCATCAAAATTAGAAAAAAATAAACATTTGAAATATATCAGTCTGTGTGATATGACTTCATATAATATACAAGTTTCACTTTTAGAATGGAATTACTGAAATAAATAATTTTTTCTAATTTTATGATTCATAATAAAGAAAAAACCCAACCAGATCCACATGAACACCATCCGTCCAGCTCTACTGGGTGAGAAGCTGTCAGAGATGCAGGTGGACTCCTGCATTGTGTCCTGGATTGTGGACTACTTAACTGGCAGACCACAGTATGTACGCCTGTGACACTATGTCTGACAAAGTGGTCAGCAACACCGGGGCCCCTCAAGGGACTGTATTCTCTCCCTTCCTCTTCACCACGGACTTCAACTACTGCACTGACACCTGTCATCTCCAGAAGTTCTCGGACGACTCTGCAGTGGTTGGATGCATCAGGGAGGGCAGACTGAGGGTCGCAGACGCCAACAGACTCAACAGATTCATCCGCAAGGCCAGTGACGTTGTGGGGATTAAACTGGACTCTCTGACAGTGGTGACAGAGAGGAGGAGCCTGTCCAAGCTGAAGGCCATCTTGGTCAATGAGTCCCACCCACTCCATGATGTGCTGGTCAGTCACAGAAGCACCTTCAGCACCAGGCTGATCCAACCACGGTGCTCCACAGAACGCCACAGGAAATCAATCCTGCCTGTGGCGATCACACTGTATAATTATTCACTGTAACCTCACAGCTTTGATTGTTGTAAATATCTGAGTCATATTTGTATATTTTTTGTAAATACATGTATCATATTTGTATATAGTTTGTATTGTTATTAGTATTATCTATCCAACTTTATTTTTTACAACTGTAATGTGTGTATCTGATCCCTATTTTTAACAGTCTTTTATACACTTATTTAACGTTTATTCTTTTTTTGTTAAACTTTTTTATTCTTTTATTTGTGATTTTTTTCTGTGTGTGGAACAAAAGCAATTTCCACCTGAGATTAATAAAGGAATTGTGATTCTGATGAACAAGCATTTAGCGACAGTGGGAGGAAACAACTCCCTTTTAATGGGAAGAAATCTCCAGCAGAACCAGGTTCAGAGGTGGCAGCCGTCTACCTCGACTGGTTGGGGTTAGTGGACAGAAGGACCAACAGAACAGGATAGAGAGATAGAACATCAGTGTCCCAGACTAGTTGAGCCATGAACCACAGATCAGGAACTGCCATCATCAGCTTTACGACACCTGAAACAGAGCAGAGAGAGAAGGACGAGGAGAAGGCACTGACTGCAGAAAAACATGATACAGTATTATCAAGTCAGCCTGCCTTGGCCTTGGACCTCACTCCCAGTGGCCTCGTCAACACTCATTATAAAAGAAAATGTATTGGTAAGCTAACAGCGACTCCAAGGTCTGTAAATGCGACCGTTCACAGACGAGCTCATGTCCACTCTAGCGGTTAGGTTATGTTATGAATCAGTCCTGTTTATGCGGACTGTAAATCATAACCAGCTACATCAGAATTTGAATTTCTTCCTGTTTATTGAACCAGTAAATGCGACCGTTTACTAACTCTAACCCTAGATTATGTTATGATTTCAAACCAATACCAAAACATTGTTTGTAAAGAAAATGTAAATAAGCAGGACACAGACTGCTCATTATTGGAATTGTTATATAGTTTGGCTTTCAGTCAGTCAGATGTTGAAATGTTTCAAATACTAAATGAGTGCTCTCCTTTAATAGCTTTAGTAGCACAACCTACGTAGCGAAGCTAACATGAGTAAGTTCTTGTAAAGAAATCCAATATCAATGTTTGATAATGTATTCTAGGAAAATTTGAAAACAGCTGTTACAGGAGTAACCTTGTTCTGAAAATAACTGTTTTGTTTGTGAAAATTAATAAAAAACCGACAGGAAGAGATTATATTATGGGGATCAATATTTTCAGCAAAGCAGATCATATTATCACCATAATATTTAAATAGATAGATTGTTGTTTCTTATATATATATATATGTGACTCAACTATCTTATGGGTTTGCTATTATTTTTTAGTATTTATTCTGGCTTTTTCAAATCCTGAAAAATGTCCTTTTTTTTTTTTTATCAAAATGGCCACCTGACACATAAACGCATTATGACAATTCATTACCCTCAGCAATGGCTGCAAGCCATTGAACCTCCATTTAACAATTAGCGCAAATGGCTCTTTGCGGATTTAATGCAATGTATGTCTAGCTTCCCTGCAGTATAAATACACAAACTGTAGAAACCAAAGTGAGAAATGGAGACAGGAAAACCCCTGGGTTTTATCAGGTGTTGTGAAGTACCATCGTTAAGTCTCGGCACGTTAAAGTTCTTAAGTTCCACTGTCAGCTCTCCTCTCCACATCAGCAGATTTCTGTTGGATCTCAGCCAAGCAGACCTCCAACAAGCATTGTTGCATTCGACTCCGATTTTATGATGAAGACAAACAAGACTGTGGCTGTATACGTGTTTTATGAGGAAGGAACCCAAGTCTCACATTTTGACCATGATTAACTTTGCATAACAGCACCTAGCTCCCATTATTTAGATTACAGAAAAGTACTGGTTCAGATTTAGTGAGTTAGCCAAGAGAGCAATGTTTGCTCAAATAGTGCAGGTTCCCACGCTTCTCACACACTGTCTGATCAACGAGGGCACAGTGTGGGAGGTATTAATCATTAAAGCGCAACGCTGAGACACTAAATCCTGATGTATGAATGCAGGCAGCCCACCTGGCTTGTTTTTTTTAACATTATAAAGGTCAGTCTCAACAATGCAGTGCTGAGAATTTTTTTCACTACTTAAGCGTGGTCTGTTTATATCTAAGGTTTAAGCCTCAACATTGTGAGCTTTAGCCTATTTTTACTATTGTTGTATGTTTACTTTCATATAAATGGCCTACTTTCTGCCTTATGGGTACCAAACATTTTGTGTTTCACCGTCATTTCTCAAACAGAAAACTCTGAAGGAGAGATGAGCATGATGCCATTATTTAACTACTAATTTATCTTTCATGTAAATGAACCAAAGTTCTCCGAAGTTAAGCTACTTTAGGGACAGAAGGGAAATTATTAAATTTACTAATGTGTGGAAATTATATATTTTATTTTTCTACAGCAGATTTTTCTTCAGCAATTCAATGAAAGATTATATGTTCATAACTAATGACAGGGTTACACTTTGGTCATAGCTCCTCAGCCTCTTGCACGCTCAGTAAGTATCTCAAAGTTGTACACACAGGTGCTAATGGTGGGGTAAAAGAAGCCAACAAACATTAATACATTTTACATTGAATGCAAAATAAAATACAAGGCATATTAACGTGTCACCAACCAGGTATTAAGTATTCATTTGATCTGTGTTTTGCATTCCCACGACCCCTCCCCCTTCTTGTTCTACTGTTAACTCCACGCTTTGCTGACTGGCCAAATGGAAACCCCCGTCAGTGCTCTGGTAATTGACATGATCATTTAAAGCTTTAAAGGGATCCTCCACTGTTTTTACACATGTGGCCTAAAACCTTTGAAATGTCCTTATTAGAAGATCTATGCCTAACAAAACACATTATTTACTGTAGCACTATTTTCCTTTTATTAACTTTAAAAAAACTTTACCATTTTAGAGCCTGTGCACCGCCATGTTGAAATAATGCCACTGATGACGTGAATCACCCTTTTTAGTCTATTGAGTTCAATAGGAGAGAATCATTCAGGATCATTTAGCAGCTTTTTCGGTCAAAATGAAAACTTGTGCTGCTTTGGGTTGCTCTAAAAATCAACTAAAGTTAATAAAACAAATATGGTGCAAAAGAATGCGTTTTTATAGGACAGTTCAAAGGTTATAGGCCACATTTGTAAAAACAGTAGCCTGGTGCGGGGGGCCGGCACTGGCAGGCCTAGCGTTGGCTAGCTCGGCGACTCAGGAAAAGCTAGCCTGGCTGCTAGGCGACTCAGGAAAAGTTAGCCTGGCTGCTAGGCGACTCAGGAAAAGCTAGCCTGGCAGCTGGGCGACTCAGGAAAAACTAGCCTGGCAGCTGGGCGACTCAGGAAAAACTAGCCTGGCAGCTGAAAGACTCAGGAAAAACTAGCCTGGCAGAGGGCGACTCAGGAAAAACTAGCCTGGCAGCTGAAAGACTCAGGAAAAACTAGCCTGGCAGAGGGCGACTCAGGAAATATCCATGTTTGTTTGTTTTTTCTGAACCAATTTTACAACTTCATTTCAGCTCCTATTTGTTTTACGTAATTCTGTTTGTCTTCTCTGATACCAAACCACAATCACGCTAATGTAAGCACATAGTCAATTGTTGTATGACACATCACAATATAGTGTTAATGGAAAATGTAGGATTAGTACAACAAGCAGTGTTTCCAGATACACATAACATTTTAAAGTCCAAACAGACACAAAACCTCTAAAATTTCTCGGCCGAAAACTTCCCAATCTGGCAACAATGACTTCTCGTATTGTTTCTGCAGCCGACTGATTTAAACAGATGCAGTGGTTTTTGTTTCATTCTTCACCAACCAAAATGGCTAATAATGCTACAATGTTACCTGCTAAAGTTAATTTGGCGAGTTGGCAGGTGTTAATTTAAAGCCCTGGTTGTTTTTTCATAGAATTTTGAGAAAAATGTTGTAGTCCGACAAAGGGGTGGATTCAGAAATAAGAGAAAGGGGGTACTTGGACCATAAAGTTTGAGAACCACTGACATAGGAGAGTAGTGATGATTTCCCCACGTACAAACCACAAACAAAAAAAAAATGTGTAAAGTTTTAATCTTTAGTTCCATTGTGCAATTTCCAAGTGCTCAGAGGTTCTTAGCCCTGAGGTAGGAGGAAAAGTTATGGTGTTAAAGTCAAGTCTAAAAATAGTACAAGTGCAGTTTCTTTTTTTTTTTTTTTCTTTTATTGTTTTGTCAAGAGGGTGGACTTCTGCTTTTCTTCAGTGCCTGAGCACGGCCTCCGAGATGGGAGTTTGCTTAGCTTGATTCCCTTTTTTCCACTCCCTCTGCTTGCCAATTTTCCTGACAACTGAAGCAGAATGCTGACTTGGAAAGACACGGAAAATAAAAAAAAAGTCTGAGGCGCTCACAGAAGCATGACAGGTCATCTCTGCCCTTTGTGATGGCTGGTCTCGCCCTCCGTCCTTCCCCCTCTCCACCTCCTCAGCCTTACCAGAACAGAGTTTATCATCTGGGATGAAACACTCGTGGTCTGGGATGAATCAGCCCAGGATGTTTATTACATTAGGTCATTGCGTGCTAATGTAGGCGCTCCGACAGCCCATGTCAGCGCCACAGGGCACCAGGGAAGTGGATACTAAACAGTTTTACTTCTCAACCACAGTTGCTCTCGCAGAGGAAAGGTCAACTTTACTGCATTCCTTTGTTTATTCACATACTTTCTATTGAACATGTTTGGTTTGAATGTCCTTATATTTGATAAAATGTTTTATTTTTTTTTGCATCTGCAATAGTAAAAATTTAATGAGACTTATATTATAATACATTAAATATTTTAGTTTCTATTTTAATTTTCATTGATTGTACAGTATACGAGGCGCGTGGTGGATTAGTGGTTAGCACGTTCGCCTCACAGCAAGAAGGGCCGGGGTTCAAGCCATGGGGTGGACACTTGGGACCTTTCTGTGTAGAGTTTGCATGTTCTACTCATGCTGCGTGGTACTTCAGCTTCCTCCCACAATCTAAAAACATGACTAATTGGAGCCTCGAAATTGCCCAGTTGGAGTTAATGTGATGGTGTATCTGTCTGCGTGTTACCCTGCAATGGACTGGCGCCCTGTCCAGGGTGTACCCTTGCCTAGTGCCCATCGAGAGCTTATTGTTTTCATTGCTGATAGGATATGTCACACACTAGTTCAACAATACTGTAAACGTGGTGCACTAAAAGCTTACTTTGCCATTGACTTTTTAAGTTTGATAAAAAGTAGCCCTAACAAAAATTAAGAGTCAAAGAGGCAAAAAATAATAATAGGTAACACTTAAAATTGGAGCGTGCATATTTTATCACACACTATAACTGTTGATGCACAGTGTGTGTATACACACTTAGAGAAATTGCAATATCAACTACAGGTATATCTAAAAAATTCTTGAAACTTTGATAATTATGGCTAACAGATAATGAAAACCCAAAATTCAATGTCTCAAAAAAATTTAATATTACATAAGATACATTTTTGTTTTTTAAAAAGTATATTTTAAACAGAAATGTCTGGCTTCTTCTTACTAAAGTTCATTTCTATGCACTCAATACTTGGTTGGGCCTCTTTTTGCATGAATTACTGCAACAATGCAGCATGTTATGATCAACTTGTGGCACTGCTAAGGTGTAATGGAAGCTTGGGTTGCTTTGATAATGGCCTTCATCTACATTGTTGGGTCTGGTGTCTCCCATCTTCCTATTGACAATACTCCATTCTCTATGCGATTCAGGTCATGTGAGTTTGCTAGCCAATCAAGCACAGTAACACCATGGTCATTGAACCACCTATTGGTACCTTTGGTAGTGTCCTGCCGGAAAATGAAATCACCATCTCAATAAACTTTGTCAGCAGACAGAAGCATGAAGTCCTTTAAAAGTTGCCCTGTATGCAATGGAAGGTGAGCAAACAGATTTTGTATGTCATTTTTTTTAATGTACGGTGAGCCAGGGGAGTGAAGATCAGGCTTTATGTGACTGTTTCCGGTGTTTGTAAGTATTCTTGTAGCATTGTTCTGAAATTATTTGAAATTCCAAAATAAAGTAAGTCAATAGTCAATTCTGGAAGGGAAGAGGCAAAAGCATGAATGAGATTCTCAGTATCTGGTAGGCTGAGTGATATTCTTGATATTAAAAAATGAGGTTTTGCACGGATAAGAAAGGAAATATGTGGATCTAACCAGACGCCGAGGTTGGTGACAACAGAGGAGAATGGGATGTCCTGACAAGGAAACGAAATAGATGGAATTGTGATTTGAGCTAAATGGGAATAGTAATCTTTATGGCTTTAGTGATAGAAAACCATTTAGGTTTACTGCATTTAGTGAGGGGGTTCCTTGCTGATTGCTCAGCTTGTGCAACATCTTTCCATCTTTTTGTTGTCTTTGGCAACACCCACTGGCTTTATTTTACTGTTTACTTAGTTTATTTGTGCCATAACAAGGTGGTACCTAAGTTATTTATTTATTATGTCTTCCACATGAAGGTTAAAACTAGGCTTTGATAAAGAGCCCCCAACCAAAGATCAACACACAATTACACTCTCAGCAATGTGCGGCATGAAGGGAAAAACAAGAAAACAGTGGCAGAAACTCCTCACCACGCTTCCTGGCTGTGGGTGTAGAGCGCCAAAGGGTAACCCCCCAAAAAACAAATACAAATTAAAGCTTCAAGCAGCGATGAACGGGCCCTCGCAACCACACGCATGCTTCCTTTTACCAATAGGTGGCTAATCAGTGCACTCCGTAGCCACATGCACGCCAGAGCCAATCGCCGGAGAGCCCACCTTCACACCCCACCCATTTTGGAACATACAGTGATGATGTCATCAGTCCTACCTCTACAGTAGGACCAATGTTCCAATGTTCTAATCCAATCACTGGAGAGCCCACCCCCACGTCCCACCTATTTAGGAACATTGGAATAATATATTATATTGTTTGTATTGGATAATCACAAGGCTTGAGTTAAATATCATGTGTCTAGAGCAAAAGATGTGCCCAGGAGGACGAGAGAAAAACCATGGATATTTTGAACATTTTAAGGTGTGGCCTGACAATTCTCCAATAGATAATTTTCAACCACGTGACCAAAACTGCTTGCGTAACCACGTGACACCATATTGGAGGATTTACAAACAAACAAAACGGCATCTGCTAACAGCGTGTCTACTAATGTGTTCACTTTATTGACATATTTCACCACTCTCAATGCCATAATTTAATCAACAGCAAACTGTACTAAATAATATGACTTTGAAATATCATGATTTGTTGAATATGCATGTCTCCTTATGCAGAACAGCTCAAATCACTTCACAAATTAGTGTGTACAGTTTTTTTTATAAATTTCTTGTTAAACTCATTGACTGCCAAAGACGTCTAAAGACGTTTTTTGGTTTAGTAACGTTGACTGCCAAAGACGTCTAAAGAAGTTAATTGTGTTATTCGGCTGGGGTTGCTAGGGGACAGTGTGACAAAGCTCTCCTGTGAATATCTAACTTGCATCATGATGTAGTGACCAACTGGTGCCATGTAGGTGACAGCAGCGCACCTTTGGATAAGAGATCACCCGTGTTGGGCAGAGCTCAGAGGGAAAGGAAAATAGTTTGCAAGACAGAAAATGGTGCTACGAGAGTTGATGCTGAAGCTCCCAGCAGCGCACACTCTAGCAGAGCATGTGTGGAACTAAGTGGACTATTGAGAGTGTCGTGATGGTGAGAGAAAACGATCAAAAAACGGGGGAAGCGGTGAGGCTCGGAGAATGACGGGGGGGGAGAATTGGAGGAATGCCAAAATACAATAAGAAATTCATTCAATTTGACCTAAATAGTAAATAATGATAAGTGTAATAATAATGTTGCCATCAAAAGCCCGGTCTCAGTGTTGTTTTTGTAGTTTTATAGAAGGAAACTACTGTTGAGGTGTTCCTAAAGCAAAAATAGAAAAATTGCTTCAAAATCACTAATACGTTTTTTCAGAAAAAGACGTTTTTCTCAGCTTTTTGTCACAAACTGGTAATTTGTGTGAAACTTGCCTCTATTCAACTGCTGATTACAGAAGGACGAAACAAGGTACAAACAAAATTTGTTTTTTCTGATGAAACTAGAGTCTAATCTTTCAAAATCTGCTTTCAGATTTTAGATTGTCATAGTACAAAATAGTCTATGGGTCGTAAAATTTCAATGAAAATCATCTAAAAAGTCTGGCAATATAGGGTTTGAAAAGGGCTGGCAGTGAATGAGTTAATAGCTCACATAACAGAAAAATACAAATTTGTAGAAAGCAATTTTTCGAGCCTATTCAAAAGGTACAATAGAATCTGAAAGATTGGTTAATGCATAACACACTCTTACAATTTCTCTTTTCTCTTCTTCTGTGTAACTGTCTTTATTTATTACTGTTTCCAACACTGTATCACCAACTGCAAAAATTAGAAAGAAACAAAACAATATTTGAAACGGTAACCAGTTACATTACTTGATCATTTATATGGTTGCCTCTCACCCCACAATTGCAAAAACATAAATAATAATCGTAATAATAATAAATAATTTTAACAGCCCAATCACACCTCACTGTGGGATGTCAAAGGTTTTTGTTTTTGACTCCTCTGCAGCAAGTTTTCGTTTTTTATTCTCTCTCGACATGTCTGTAACTTTGATCAAGTGATTTTGAGCTTTCCTTTACTTTGTCATGGCCAAGGTTTTGAGTTGGAGCCCAGTCTGGCGACTATTCATCCTACAGTGTAGCAGGTTTCCCTCAATAATAATCAGAACAAAGGCTTAGTATTTTGCACAGTCAGATGAAAATACCGATGAAAGTACTGATAAAATGGTCACCGCTACGGAGCTCTGGAGGTGATATGGATAAAAAAAATGTTATCTCCCACTGCGAGTTACAGAGACTGGTTCCGGGTCAGAGTTCATCACAACGGCGTCAAGATCCACAGTTCCAGATATACATCCGTTTATTGATTTTTACTTTGAAAGTTAGTTAAAATATAAAGCTATTAAGAGTTTGCTTTCTAGTCGGCACAACTTTAACATTAGTGACAGACAGGTAAAGAGGATACTTTAGTTCAAGAGAACACCGTTGTTGTAAAGCATACTCGGAGCTTGGAGTCCTGGTTGAATTAATTAGCAACCAATTACAATACTACGGGTAACTTGACGGATACCGGTAGATAATAACCAGTAACGTGCTGTGAGTGCTAGGGTTGGGTATGCAGGGCGTTGCAAATTGAGACCACCAATGTCAACACCAATGACAATTTCATATGTTTCGCCAAACAAAATCAACATCGTAAAACACCAATAAAGAAACATAAACAATTATTTAATATAGCCTCCATACTCTCCCAACAAGATATATCTCATGACACGGCAGCGCATCCGTTGTTTGTGTTGGAAACACATAAACACGGAGAAAATGGCAACAACAACAACAACTCAGAACAGCCTCAGTGAGGAGCATCCACAAAACCAATCCTAACATTTGTACCATTCACTGTGAAAAGTATGAAACGTTTTCTGACCTTACCTTTGCTGAAGGTCTGGTAGCTCAGGTGTTGGTCTTCCATATTTTAAAAGCTGTCGATTTGCTTCAAATGAAAGTTTCTCTATCGTCTCGAGCGCTGTCATCCTGGATGTAGAGTAATCCCGCCCACTAGCAGAGGCCATGCTGTGTCAGTTCACTAATGCACTGTGAACTTACGTATAGCATTTAGCATAGCACGGTTACGTCTAAAGGCAGTGTCGAGAGCTGCCTTTTACGTAAATAGTTTTTATCTTGGGGAACTGACTGCACATGCACAAACACATAAAAACACGCTATGGTAACAGAGGCGGAGCAGGAATGTGCTTTTGGGAGAGGGTGTGGCCTCCTCCTGCCTTACAGCAGAGTGAGACTGTGCAGCGTCTCTGCCATAGCAGGAAATAGCAATGTTTAGTCATTTGAGCTATGAAAAGCACAAAATGCTGACACTGTCAAACTTATAGGTACTGTAGGCTATTGGAAATGGAAAAAAAAAAACTATATTATACTATACTATTATAATTAAAACAAATAATCAAAATATACAAAAAAATACACTGCCTACCGTGCCTACCCTGACTACACGTCACTGATAATAATAATAATAATAATAATAATAATAATAATAATAATAATAATAATAATAATTGATTATTTGATTTTATTTAGTGCTTTTCATAGACACTCAAAATGCTTTACGTAATTTTTGTGCTTGTTTCCATGCTTAGGCATTGAAACATTTTAGTTCTACACTCGTTTTTGAATTTGAAATACTTTATTAATCCCTGAAGGGGAATTACTCTGAAAGAGTGAAAAGAGGGACATGCTACTCACACCAATGTACAAAAAGGACCTGTGGACATGCATTAATGGAGTGAGTCAGAGAGAGGGCTGCTTTTACAATGAAGAGAGCGTAGTGACTGAGCTACTACCGCCCATTCAGTTTTCAACTGAGCTCGACAATAAAATGTGAAAATGTTGTCTGTATTTACCAGAGAAGTTGTACATGGTCCAACTTACTGCTTACCATGCTAGAATATGTGCTACGTACAGAGCTACACAGTGTGTATGTGAGCTAATGATGCTAATGATGGTGAACAGCTACATGACGATCACATAATTATTCATTTATAGTTTAAATAGACTTTGCATACATATTATGTACAGTTATAAAACAGTCAGCTTTGTTCACTACATTTCTGGAAGCCATTGCTCTAATACAGTGGTTCCCAAACCTTTTACGGTCAAGCACCCCTTCAAACATTTAATCTTAAACCACGTACTCCCTACTTCTGCAAATTTAAAAAATATAATAATGAAATGCAGTGTTTTTCAACCTTGGGGTCATGACCCCATGTGTGGTCACCTGGAATTCAAATGGGGAACCACTGATGTAATGTCATTTACAATGTAGACCTACAGTGAAATTTGTCTCTGAATTTTATCTATCCTGTTGAGGAATAATAATAATAATAATAATAATAATAATAATAATAATAATAATAATAATAAATCATTTTGATTTGTTATTCATGTATCCCCTATGACAATTTATGTACCCCTGGGGATACCCGTACTACCCGTACCCCACTTTGGGAACTTAGGCTCTAGTACAATCACACAGTTTGTCTTTGGGCTTCACTCTCAAAGTTACAAATCTTGCACACACGTTTAGGAGGAATAAAATGTGTGCCATATTCTTTTTTTCTTTTTGAATTACCGTAATTTCCGGGCTATAAAGCACACTGTTTTATCGGCCGCATTACAATCATTTAGGAATTTTCTAAGAAAAATCCACACAAATACTGCAACCTAAACTGGGCCGCACTCTATTGGCTGATGAGGGTGCCCGTCAGACAACTCGGCCAATCAGAACGGGCAGGTAGGCGGGCCACTGTATTCAAGTTAGGTTTCACGGAAATGTCCGTGTTTCAACTGATAAGTTTCCTTTACTACATGAAGTCTCCTCCTCACTGCTCCACGTCTACATATCAGTCCATTTACAGCTTTTTATGGTCACTTTTTACTGAAACCAGATGCACCGCTTCGTCCGCTCTTCTTATTGTGAACTACCGTGGAGCGATCACAGCGAGTTGGACTCGTGAGTGAGTCAGAATACAGACGCGATCGCTTCTGAACAAATCCAACGTGGTGATTTGGTAACTTCATGCTGTTATGCTAATATTACAAACTGGCTGACTTTTACTGTAGATGGAGCGGAGCCTGTATCCAGGCTGTTCCGATCTCTGCTCCCTCTGTCCGTCCTCCTTACGTAAGCGTCTCCATCAGCCTCAGAGTCTGGATCACCAATCAATCCTGAACAAACCTAATACGGTGATTTAACAACTTTATGCTGTTTATCTTTCTATTACAAACTGGCTGACCATTACTGCATCCACGCCGCTGCTGCTCGCTCTCTCTCTCTCTCTCTGTCTCTCTCTCTCTGACAACATTTCTTTGTGTCGTTGCTACGAGGCAGTGTGCATCATGACAGAATGAGTGATCAGAATGATTATGTGCGAGCAAAAACGATTTAATGTGAACAAGTTAATTTTGTTCCACCTGGTCTAATGTGACAGAGCTCAATTTTGTGACGGCATGAAGGTTATAAAACTGGGAAAAATCCACAATTTGTTGTTTGGAGGGGGGGGGTGAAGATGGATGGAGAAGACTCCATCCATCCTGGAGAAGGCAAAGCCCCCACTGCACTGGACCATGATCACACAGAACAGCTGTTTAGTCTCTGAGCTGCTCCATAAACACTCAGGAAGTATTTTCATCCCCCTGGAAGTAAAACTACAACTGATCAATGTGTGGCCGAGGAACATGATCACATTTGTTATTCACTGCACTTATCTTACTGGTGTATGAAACCTTACTAATGGTGTTACTTTCAGGGTAAGTAACTAAGCCTATTGTCAGCATCTGTAGGGATGAGGTAATGCTGAAAAACTCTAATATAACCATTTTCAAGTCCATCTTCTCTGCATTTGGCAAACATCTATCATATGAATGAGGTGTATGAGTGAGTGTTGGTGGTGGTTAGAGGAACTGATGGCTCACTATGTCTGCCTCATTTCGGTAAGTCTGCAGCTATGGCTACAATAGTAGCTTACCACCACTGTGTGTGGAGTGAAAGAATGATGCACATCAATGTAAAGCTTTGAGTGTCTATGAAAAGCACTAAATAAAATCTGATGTGTTATGATTATTATCCACCGGTATCTGTCAAGTTGCTCTTGGTATTGTAATTGGTTGCTAATGAATTCAACCAGGAATCCAAGCTCCAAGTATGCTTTAAGAGGATTGTGTCCTCTTGAACTAATGTATCCTCTTTACCTGTCCATCTCTAATGTTAACGTTGTGCCGACTAGCAAGCAAATCCTTAACATATTTATATTTTAACTTGCTTTCAAAGTAAAAATCAATAAATGGATGAATATTTAGCACTGTGGATCATGACGCCATTGTGATGGTCGATGATGACCCGGAACTAGTTTCTGTAACTCAGTGCGAGATTATTAACTTGCACTGCAAGATACTTAGGTCACAGTACGAGATAATAATTTTTCCATGTTGGTGGAGGTAATAAATGCTTAACAAATTCCGTTAGAGTCCTACCTCGACAGTGGTGATGTCACCAGTCTTATCTTTACAGTGATGATGTCTGAATTCTACAGAATTCTGTAGCTGTACATGAAACTATTTGTATTAGCCCCCCTATTGAGTCATTTTGTCATTCACATGTGCAACTGATGACTAATGTGCACTAATCATTTCTCAATCCTTGCTTTGTGGGAAGTCTCCAGCAGGCGCAAGGGGGACTCGCCCGGGTGAGACAAATGACCTACCAGAGGGAGGGGGGTCAAACCGTGAGGGGAGATGCCCAGCAACCCCCCACCCACAATGGAGGGGTGAGGAGCCAGCCGATCCAGACTCTTCTTTGAAAACCATTCAAGGCGAGGGCCCCTCGGGAGTCCACACTGGTGCAACTCTCGTGGTGAACTTTGCACCAGAGGAGCTGCATGGCGTGGGATCCTGAGGGGAGGGGGCAAGTCCCTGACGGGGACCAACGGCCCAAAATGGAAAAATGGAAAATGGATCATTTCTGAAGTTTGACGTCTGACAACACTCCAAAGCACTAGTGTGATTAACATTAAAACAAGTTTTTTTGTACATGTTTACCTCTTTTATGATGGAGGTTTTATTTTATTTATTTCAGCATAAATAATAATAAATCATTGAATAAATAATGATAAATCAGTGAATGATTGAATGTGAAGTGCATTGTTTTTTGGAACTGTGACATATTTCTCAAAGTTTAGGATTCAGCTTATGTGTTTGGATAAGAAAGAAATTGTCACTGTAGAAGCACAAAACTTGTAAAAGCAGAATTGCAGTTTAAATTATATTGGCACCCAAGAATAGGGATTAAAATCGAATCGAGACAAAAGGGTATTGTCCCAGCCCTAGTTTCCTCCCTCCCTTGTTATTCCACAGTTTGTAAAAAGTCAGCTCCAAATGGGCAAGTTGGATTTTTCTCGCCATGTGATGTCACTTGGTGGAAACTCCTCCTCCTACCCTATAAGAATGTGAGCTCCTCCCTCTCAAACTACCTCACAGGTAAAACAAATACTGTAGTTTAATACAGAATATACATTATACTTTAATGTCATATATATAAAGCTACATACACAAAATGTGTTCTCTGCATTTAACCCCTTCCTGAGGAGCAGTGGGCAGCCCGTTTTGAAAAGCGTCATTAAATTGACTTTTCAGAGGGCTAAAACTCTGAAAAACAGGCGAGTTTGGAAAAATAAACCTCAAATACTATGTTTTTGGGGTTCTTAGAACAAACGGAGATGAGTGAAAAATAGCATAACACTTGACCTTTAAGAAGATCACTTACATACTTTGCCATACTTTTTGGAGACTTTCTATCAATCACATATCCTTAGCAGCTGACAGATACCTACTTGTTCAGGTTCCCTTCCCTTATCTATAAATACTGTGCAAATGTGTGTTTTTGCCTCTTCCATTGCAGTGGTGATAACTACTCTGACTTGTGCTGTTCTGAGTGAGACTCAGCTGCCAACTCACCTGAGGCCCACAATTAACGCTGAGCAGCTGCTGAGCTTTCCTGTGCCACAGCGTTTCCCACTCCATGGACTCGGCTTGTCAGCCTAGAAATATCCGCCGCGGAAAGCCATCAGCTTCACATCTCTCCCGTCTTCTGTCTCCTGTCCCTGATTCTGTGAAAACATCTGAAATAGCGTTTTCTCTTTTCACTTTTCTATTCTGTCAGTCATTTCGCCTTAAAGCAATACATTGAAGTAGCTTTCATTAATTTGCATCAGTCTCCCTGTGGATGGAAACAGGCTTCAACAGTTCGTTGTGACCCCCTGTGGAAAGCAGAAGGGCTGCTGGCCCACAGGTAACCCTGGCTGGTATGACATCAATAGCCGTGGTGGCACCGTTAATGAGAGACACTGGCTGTGTGTGTGATGTGAATCACACAGGTGGCTGCAGGGTTCCTGTGCTCTGCTAGGCACTCAGGATTTTAATGAAGATTTTGGAGAGACCTGGACAGATGGTTCCCCTTGATGCACGTCTTGTTCAGTGCAAGTTTCATATGGGTAACTAGTTGCCTTAAATCATCCATTCTACCCTATTTCTACCAAAAATCCCCATCATTAAAACAAAAATGCTCAAACCGTTTAATAAAAAAAGCTACTGTGTACAGTCATCTTTATTTATAGCAGGGATGCCCACATTTTCTCCACTTTTTCAGCTTGCGAGCAACTTCTACCACGGACAGCTCTTTGTGATCTATTGTGTTTAATATTTGAATAATATTCAAATACAATAATAATTTAAAAACAGTAACACTAAAAACCAAGTTAGAATAATATATAATTTAAAAATGTAAATAAGTCAAGAAAAATATTTTGAAAGTAAAGTTCATAAAATATACAAAGTCAAAATATATCCATTCCATCATGGCAAAATCAAAACTGTGTGATGTTCAGCAGTTTGTTTCCAGCTGCATGTCAGATCATTTTACAATTAAAATCCACAGAAGCGCCAAACACAGCTGCTCACTTAATGAAAGACCCACTATAAAAAACACATTTAGCGGTGCTGGTCAGTACCAAACAGACTGTTTCAGTATCTGTAGCTCTCTTTGTCCTGTAGAAGAACTTCAATGGCTTCAATGGCTAGGTCTTTTTCTATTTATTATTAGAGGTTGTGATGGGCGCTCGGCAAGAAGGTTCTGGGTTCAAGCCCTGGGGTGCACACCTGGGTCCTTTCTGCGTGGGCTTCCTCCCGCAATCCAAAAACATGACTCTAAGGTTGATTGGAGTATCAAAAAAATAGGAGTGAATGAGAGTGAGTGGTTGTCTGTCTGTGTTGCCCTGCGATGGACTGGCGCGCTTTCCAGGGTGTACCCCCGCCCAGCGCCCAATGAGAGCCAGAGATTGGCACCGGCAGACCCTGTAAAACAGGAACAAGTGGGTCTGAAAATGGATGGACGGATTAGAGGTTGTAAATGAACAGATTGGTGCACTAGCGCCCTCTCATATTGAGGTCAGAAGCTTAATTGTTAAGTTCCATTTCTGGCATATGTGACTGTGCCATTTTCATTCATTTATGAAATGTTGCGGCCCACGTGCGCGAACGACTCATTGGTTTTAATTCATAAACAGTACATGCCCAGTCTACAGCTGGAGCTCCACCTGCAAAAATTATGCGACTAATCCTGCTTGACTTTCCATCATCCTCAATGCAGCTAGTATCTTGAAACATTTAACTCTATGTGTCATGAGTCTATATCATATTAAAGTTTAACTTTCTGAAATGGTTAGCAAGGGTCATTTTGTCTCCACCCCACACAAAGCCTTCATGTGTAGACCATTTACCCCTGTTTTTTTAAGTAGTATAGAAAATTTCGACACTCCACCCAGACTTTATGAAACATCTTATAGTGTAAGGTATAATGACAAATTCAACCGCTACACCCTCGCCAACAACTCCGCCCCACGGGGCCACACAATCCCACACCGTTCCAGGAGATAATGGCATTTACTGATCCACTTATAATGATATTTCTCTTATTCTGCCCAGTGTGTGGCTACATTAGTGAAAGTAGAGCTTCAATAATTTCTTTGGCAACATTAAATCACCTACTTTAAATAAGCAATGGTTTTGTTCAATTCAATTCAACTTCATTTGTATAGCGCAAATTACAAACAAAGTCATCTCAATGCGCTTATCAAAATATAAAATTCATAATAAGAAGGAAAAAACCCAACAAAATACTCATGTATTTAGTATTTAGCGACAGTGGGAAGAAAAAACGTCCTTTTACCAGGCAGAAATCGGCGTTATAACCAGGTTCAGAGGTGGCAGTGATCTGCCCCGACTGGTTTGGGTTAGTGGACAGAAGGACCAACAGAACAGGATAGAGAGATAGAACATCAGTGTCCCAGGCTAGTTGAGCCAGAAACCACAGATTAGGAACTGCCGTCATCAGCTTCACGACACATGAAACAGAGAAGAGAGAGAAGGACGAGGAGAAGGCACTGACTGCAGAAAAACATGATACATTATTATCAAGTCAGCCTGCCTTGGCCTTGGACCTCACTCCCAGTGGCCTGGTTAATACTTATTATAAAGGTGACAGATCTCTTCCTGTTTATTGGTAAGCAAACAGCGACTCTAAGGTCTGTAAATGTGACCGTTCAGACGAGCCCATGTACGCTCTAGCGGTTATGTTTTGTTAGGATTCAGATGTTGAGAAAATACCACCATGTGTGATAGGGTTTAGTGAACATTTGACCTGTCCACCTACTTAGGTACTTAATATCTCTTTCATCATTCATTTTTCTCTGTCCAAGCATAATGCACTGTGATTCCTCTCAAGTCTGCACAGTGATCCAACCTCAGTAATGTAAACTTTATTTTAATTACCTGTCAACACTGATGAAGGGGGCATATGTTGCTTGAGGGCCTTGATCATTAATTGAGTCTACCCGTTAAATCTTTGATTATGATGAACAAAATGTAATGCTAAAAGAATTATTAACATAATGATAAGAAACTCAGTACAAATGCAAGTAGAGTCTCTTCAACCTCACGTTAGAGGGATGTAGGAAAATACTGTTCACACCCAGATTAATACCTACAACTGCCACATTGGTTTTTGTAGCATTGCATTACATTATTCTGTATGCTAAAGCTGTAAGGTGTTGCTGTGTAAATAAAGGTGTGGGAATGGCATTAAGGCTGAACAGATAAAAGAACTCCAATGCTGTGTAGCTGCCAGTGAAAGATGTTTTCACTGTTTTCAGAAAATAGCACAGGTACAAGCCACTGTCACGATACAAGTCTTCTTCTCCACCAAAAGTGTTGTTTTACCAACAACTCACAGATAAACATGTTGCTACTGTACCAAAACAAACAGGATACATCTAACCAGCAAAAGCATTGGTGTAAAGAAAAGGCTGACAACAGCTGTGGGGCGCGGCGTTGACTGCACTGCCTAATCAAGCAGTCTTGTGAAAGCAATGTCTTTTTCATCCAGAATAAAAAAAACAGGAGGACGAGAGCAGGGCTTCAGGTGGAATTGCTAACACTGTGGAGGAGCTTTTTCTTTTCACAGTGTAGCTGTTTGTTAGGTGGTATTATATAAGCTCCTGCTGTGGAGAACAATGTAGAAAGCAACAGAGCAAAATGGTGAACGCGCTCTAGTGAAACCATTTAAAGATGTATTGGAAGATGTTCACATGGTGATGTACGGACATTTATTTCTTGTGTATTTCATGTGGGCATGACGTGATAGAAAGTTAAAAGTCTAATTATTGGGTCTCCTTGTTTTAATAAGGAGAAAACATTTTCTAAGTTACCTTTAACATAATAACATTTGAGTATACAAGGTGTCTAGGCTATGTTTCTTTGTATTTGAAATTTGTAGTGAAGTTAAATGTCTGTTTATTCATTCACAAATTCAAAAAGCTAAACTTCAAGGTAAAAGCAATGATTAAAACTTCAAGAAATATCATAACTACAATTTCTCACACATTGTTTTTGACTTTCATTCATGTGAGACATTGAATCCCAGAGAGCTTCAGTGATGGAGATGGCAACGCAGTGAGGCAGTGACAGAGAATGACCTTCGACTCATATTCCTTCCATTTAAAGGGTCTCATAATTACCAGCTTTTACTGCCACTGCATTTCAATGACTCCCTTTTACAGGAAAATAACAAGGTTCAAGGTTAATAATTTAATTCCTATGATTAAATTTAAAAAACGTCTCAAGAAAGGTGTCCTTTTGATTACTATGTGATGCAGGAAAGTTTTTATTATATTTAAAGTCACTGATAATGACAGAAACACAGATTTGTGAAGTTGGAAATTAATACTCGGCATTCAATGTTGAACAATGTTTACAATTGTAATTTTTATATTAGGTTTTGATGTGTAAGCCTAGGTTGTTGGTTATTCTTGTCAAAGGCTCAGGGTGAATGTATATACTACTAGTACCTATTAGGCTTCTTTTTCCATGATCAAATTTCAGTAGTCGCAGAAATGTGCTTGTTCTTAGATGTACAGCCCATTTGTGCTTGCTACTAGCTCCACCATTAATCAATCAGATATTTTGATTATGTCATTAAAACGAGAGACAGCTCGTCTTCATGTCTCCGCCCTGCCCACAGCCCCAGTCCTTAAGCTCTCTTTCCTCTTTCTCCTCCAGCAGTCAGTACACTCAACTTAAAGGAGACATATCATGCTTTTAAATCCTTCCTTTTTACATATAAATCATACAGTTGTGGTCTATATAAAGCGGATATGCAATCCTTGGGTCTGAATTCCTCATTGTTATAGCTCCACAGACCCCTTTTTCTACCCCTTTTCTGATGTGCTTCTGAGAGCAACTCGTTTTGGTGCGGTCTCTTTAAATGCAAATGAGACACTTCATGCCCCGCCCCCTCTTCAGGTTACAGAGGTGACACTCGGTTCAACTCCACCCTGTTCGGCCATTTTTGTAGTTTGATAGAAGAGATACGGTTATGTAGCAGCGCATAAACTTTTTATTCAGAGATTATTTACAAAATGTCAACAACAGAAGACTTGTCCATCCAGCTTTACATGTTCGAGCCAGAGTCTGACCCAGCGGAGCGGGATGAAAATGAAGATGATGAACCTGCAGAACCCTAACAAGTGAGCTAACACAAGCACCGAGCTAACGCTAGCGCCAAGCTAACGTCACAAAATGCATTTTAATACATTCTATTCGGAGACAAAAACGGCAAAATGAAATGACTAATGAAAACTTGAGACTTAAATTAAATCACGTAGGCCATATCATCAAGGATCTAAAATGAGCACACAGCGCTAACATATGAAGCCTGAAGACGGTGCAACTGCTAATGCTAACAAAACAATGACAGGGACGTCTTATCATCACACTTTTTAGCGTTATTTACAGCTTACCGAAGTGCTCTGTTCGTCGTCTCCAAAGATAGAAGGAATTGAACCCTCAATTAGACAAAGTCTTTCGGCAAATCCTTCTTTATACTGGTGGAGGTTGCTGAAGCAGTCATCCTTGAAGTGCTTTTCGCACACAAAAATGATCTTACCCACAGATGTGGGTACATTTCCGTGAAAAATAAAACTCAACCAGGCACTTTGAAAAGGTTCTGATGCTGGGAGATGGTGTAATGAAGCGTGTGGGTTACTACATCCAACAACCAAACATTTTGACTTATCCTCTTGTAACTTCGGCATCCTTGAGCTTGGACTACAAAATCGCAGTGAGAAATAAAAATGGCGGATTGCTCGAAGTGTTGGGCCTGGAGTCGACTAATTTGGCAGTTCTGCTGCAATTACTGTGACGTAATAGTTCAAAAAACGTAATAGAGAATAGAAAAATCGAAACAGATTGAAAAATATGACCAAAACAGAATATAAAGATATCTACGGAGCACCTGAAGAGACTAATTTGATTTTTTCTGTACTTCTAAACATTCTAAATATACAACAAAATGCATTTATGGGCTAAAAAAGTGGATTTAGCATGATATGTCCTCTTTAAAGCTATAATGAGCCTAAACCTCAGACTTCAGTAAACAAAGGTTCTGATGTCCCACTACAGGTTCTGATGTCATTTTCTGAAGTCATAATTTCTCCCAATAAAATTTAGTGAGAGTCTATAATATCCATAAAACCAGATCAATCATAATTTTTGTGGAAGCTAATTTTTGAAGGAGCGATCCCAGCAAAAATCAGAGTTAAATATTGAATGGTTTTTGATGTTTATCTTAAATGTTGGTACGCAAAAGCGCGCATAGTTATGTGCGCACGAGAGAGAGAGAGACGTGGCTTTTATCAGCTGCTGACCACTGAGCTAACTTGGCTTGCATAGCAAATTGAGCTACAGGTGAGGAAAAAGGGGGTGGTTAGATTTAGGACAGAAACATGATAAACATTATGTGTTATGTTAAACATAAGGGTAAGAAGGACCAGTGTTAGGAGAATAACTTCCAATTTAAATACATCACCTTGGATTTACTTCCAAGCAGCACTAAAACAATTTGTGTGATTCACAATGAAAAAAATTGGTGTCTTGTAGCCTGACAAACATGCCAATATCATGTGCAAAACTATGCAGTACATTCTTTCATTTTTGTGACAGCGGCATGTCTCCCATGAGATCAGAGCTGCCTATGATATCTTTACAATGAATATGACATGCTTCTTGTGTGGATTTCTTTTTTTAATATATATATATATATATATATATATATATACATGATATATAAATACAATATTGATTTTGGTATACAAGACAACTAACCGCTAATTAGTTGAATGAGACACCGTAGTATTTATTTAACCAATCACATGTTGTTTTAGTGATTAAGAGTAGCAAAACATTGTCTGCAAAAAAAGGAAAAGATGATAAATGATCAATATCTTACTGTTTGTTAGATTAACAAAGTTAAAAGGCCTAATTTATTACACCCCCACAAAACAATCAATAGCATGTTTCTGAGTGTGCACTGAGAACCTCAACTGAATTTAGTTACCTTGGTAACAGCAATAATTTTATATTATCAGAGGGTTAGTAAGGTCTCTATAAATGTACGTAATAATGTAAAATTTATATCCATCTTATCGTTGAAATAATTCACTTACTGATTATGTTTTCAACCTCCTTTATGAAAAAATATAATAGACAGAAGCCTCTTCTCAGGATCTCCATTACTTGAAGTGTAACTATACCTGATGAGTACATATGTATATGTTTGGGTATTAAGTAGTGCTGTTTATTAATCCTCATCCCACTCTTCACGTTTTAGTAAAAGTATTTTAATTTTGCTCATTTAGTTGTAAAATGTCAGAGTTACTGACCACTAAGGGTTGAACGCCGGCTATTACAACTGAATTTTGCTATTGGCTGAGACAGATTCTTTAGATTCCCCTGCTTCATCGCTTTCACTGTTGGCCCCGCCCCTCCTATAAAAGCTTAGAGGAGGGAGGAGGGTTTCCTCCAATCACAGCCCTCAGTGAGCATTGATTGACAGCCTCACTGTGAAACAGCCGCTGTAGCAGTGAAGTTTTTTGTCTCTGTGCTTCTATAAAGAGCAGATTCTGCCATAATCAGAGGGTTCATCAAGCTATGTGTGTATTTACAGACACATCTATGCTATGTGTGTATTCCCGTCTGTCTCCGCGTGTGCACGGACATCTCGCTATGTGCGAGAGATGGTGGGAGAGCAGAACAGTTTGCCCCTAAGTGGTGTCTGTAAAGCTGTGTGTGAGCTTCACGTCGTGATTGTGTGTGCGTGTGGTTATAGTGACAAATCTCAGCTTATGGGAGTGTGTGTACAGACACATCATTGTGTGCATTAGTACCTGTCTCTGCGCATAGCGGTGTGGGCGTGTCTTACTGCTACAGCAGTAACGCCCATGATTAAGGCAATTTTTGAATTTCCCTCCTCGTGACAGATCAGCTGAAAGCAGGGGTTTAGTTACTCTTTAACACAAAGCCACTTCTGTTTTATCCTTTTAACTCATTCAGTGCCAGCTGTTTTCAGATTTTCTACCCCCATCAGTGCCAGCCGTTTTTGAGCATTTTGACTGATTTTAAAGACCCACAGAATATTTATATCTGGTTCAGTTGAATGGATTCCTTTTTTATTTTGGCGTTCCTCCAACTTTCTCTCCCGTCAGTCTGCACACACGCAACTTCCTCTTCCTCCCTGACATGCAGAGTCTCACTGCTTGCCCTGTTTTTTTTTAATGGTTTTATCTCACCATCGTCACACTATCCATGAGTTCCACACATGCTGTGGTCAAGTGTGCGCTGCTGTGC
Organism: Gouania willdenowi; assembly: GCF_900634775.1. Lineage (NCBI taxonomy): Eukaryota > Metazoa > Chordata > Actinopteri > Blenniiformes > Gobiesocidae > Gouania > Gouania willdenowi. Next base: position 31,035,329 of record NC_041060.1, read on the forward strand.
GCTGCTGGGAACGTCAACTCTGTACGTAGCGCCATTTTCTGTCTCATAAACTCCTTTCCTCCTCTTCCTCTTAGCTCTGCTGAGCATGGATGATCTCTCATCCAAAGGTACACTGCTACCTCCTACATGTCACCTATTATTTTGCTATCTAGCTCACAGGCTGGGGGTATTTTGTACCCTCCTCCCGACATGCAGGGATGACCCGTTTAGCCCTGTTAGTTGATGGTTTTATCTCACCATCTCAACATCATCAATAATCCACTCAGGTCCACACATGTTTTGTGTGAGTATGTGGAGCTGTGAACTGCTGGATACGTCACAATATCACTCTGTAGTGCCATAATCTCACCCGTTCCTGCTTATCCCCCCCAGCTAATGGTAGCATCAGTGGCTAATCTCTCATCTTCAGGGCACAGTTGGTCACTACAACACCCACAGCTTAGATATTGATGAGGGACCTCCGCCAGGGTGTTTTCTAGTAATCCCTGTGAAAAAACGCAAATGACGAGTTATCTCGTCAATGGCACTGAGCATTTGGATTTGAAATGACGAGTTATCACGTCAATGGCAGTGAGTTAAGAATAAGAGCCCTGGGTATAGGTTATGCGCTTATCATAAATACATTCAAATGTATTATTGATTCGTTTTGATTAGTTAAGGATTTGATAATTAAATTTCACATGGTAAATGAAGAAAAAGAAACCAAGAAATACAGGAAGGATGAATTACCGAACAATCACTACCACTTCAATGAAGAAGGTTGATGATGAACATAAAAACGCTGCACTCTAACACAATAAAGAAATTTCATTTGTGAAATCATAAGACAGTTTGACAATCATAGTTAATAACTGATAATTGATATAGTGATTAAACTCAATGCAATCTGAAAGGTAAAATGCAGATAATTCTGTTCAAAATATTAAATGGTTTATCACACTTTTCTTGCTCACCCTGAATTATTTGTGTGTCAGGTGTAAGGCTCTGTGTTTCTTCCATGCCTCTCCAGGATCCTGGTTGACCAGGCTAACTTCTCCTTGTGCCAGGACTTTACCACATTTCTTAAATGAGTCTAATAATATCAGCTGATAATTTGGTAGGTATCCCCACCACTGTGTTTTAGAATTTTTAGGTTTAACAGCTGGATCATCTGCCCCAGCCAAACACCTAGCAAGTCTATAGCTGTAAGAAATCCACTGGTTGGCTCTGTCTCTGCACCTTCAGTTGCATCCGAATATATGTGTATGTTAAGTAACCAAATTTGAATTGTCTGCTAAAAAATGGAAAAAATAAGGTGTTGGTTGAAAGGTAACCACTTTGAAAAGTAAGAGAGACAAAAATGTCAGAATACATTTTTTAAAGCACCTTTTGCTAACTAAATGGGCCAATAATATCACGTGAACACAAACAACAAATCAGCGTTGAGGAAGAACGGACAATCACCCGTTACAGAACATCCGTCTCTCACTCTCTGAGTGACAGCTGTCAAAATCTGCCGTGTTTCAGCAACAAGGACAGCGTAAGATCACCACTAATTTAGCCACAAAGGTCACTAAACTTTCAGAACACAAAAACCCACAAATACAAAATGTTTACAAACTTTTATACCCATAACTCAAGGCCATGACTCATCTAATGAATCAGCAGCAGAGCAGAAAATGAAAATAAAATGTGTGCTTAGCTTTTATTTGTCAAAATACTCTGTATCCTCATATTTTTTTTGACATATTTAACAGCCGAGGCCTGCCTTGTCTTTCACAAGAGTAGCAGATCATCTTGAATCCACCCTGAGTTCTCCTGGATAGTTGTCCTCCCGTGTCATGTCTGTTAGAGGCAGGTTCTCCTGAATTAGTTAAGCTAACTGCTGTTGCTCTCCTCCGCGATTTCTACACAAACAAACTTTACCTCAGGCTTAGCTTCACTTATTGGCTTAAAATGATTGTTTATAGCCATTTTCTACCATCTTCATAGCCGACAGAGAAACTATTTTTGCGCAAAATCCCAGACGTAGTGTGGGGGCGTGGCTTGACTTTGCTCTCTCTTCCTCATTCACGCAATATCTGCATTCAATTTTGTGTTTACAATGAAATTTCCAGTGATTTCAACCAACAAAAAAAAAGGCAGTCCAAATATAATACTTCAAAATTAATTAAACACCTAAAAGTGAAAAGGGGTTGGAATTTATTTATTTATTTATTCATAAAAATTTTAATGAGGTGCCGGATCCAGTCAAAGAAGTGCGGGTCAAAATCTGGGATTCGCCGGATCCTGCGCCGGCAAGATCTTACCTAAATTAAGTTCTGCAGTAGCAGCTCAATAACATTGTGGGGCACTAGTTTTGTGTGCTTTTGTTAGCCCCTGCCTTTTTGTAAGTGTTCTAATGCTTAATGAGAAGAACATCATTTTTCAATTGCCAGTAGCTACCATTAGCCCCCACTTTCTAGGCAATCCAAAGAAAACACTTCTGGTGGAATAACATGGGCTTTGCATGTGACATGTATAGGTCAGTTCCTCACAGCTATCGGCTTAATGGGGCCCATGTTTATAGTTATCAGCTTCTCGTCTGTTCGTGGTATCAACGTCTTCATCAGAGAAGCAAGGCTCCAAAGCCTTTCCTGATAAAATCCCTCAATCTTCAGAGGCTTTGTAAGACAAACTGAACAATTTTCAAATCTAGCTGCTCTCCCTCCTGCAGCAGAAAAACAGCTGACTTTTCTCCTTTTCCCACCCTTGCAGAAATGAAGAGCAACAAACTCAGTGTAAAAATAAAAACAAAGTTTGTGTGAGAAGATGAAAGAAAAACTTGGGAACATCTGGTGAGCAGACGATGGCAGGTTAAGGTAAACAGTGTATCCTTTTATGGTAGTTCTCCAAGTCTCCTCAGAATCAGAGGTATGATGTGGAACACCTTCAAAGAATCCAGAGGCCCGAACATCTTGTTTCAATTTATCCCTTCACTGGCAGACATGCTCTTAGGCCATAATATACTCCCACAAAGGAGAAGAACAGACACAAGCTCAGCAGTCATGTATTGATGGCGAACCACGTCAGGAAATGGGTGCATTCAAGACAAAAGCTTCAGTGAAAATATTCATTTTGTACTATGCAGACGCACAGGCAGTCAGATAATAACAACCTCACATATTTTCAGTCTGACCTTCCATGAAACCAGGGCAGAAGTGGATTAATTAGTTCACGGCCAGCCCTGAAACCTCAAGCTAGACCTGCATGTCAGCCTGTACAACATCTGGCAGCTGGCATCTGGTCCCATACATCAAACTTGCTTCTCCACAGACCCCACCTGGCATGCTGAATACTGGCACTACCAAACTAAATTCCAAAGCTAACATTTACTTTGCAGACAGGGAAAAGAGCAGAGTCCAGAGGCAGAAAACTACATGTACTATTTCCCCTCTTTCAAAGGTCACTGCCAGTCCAAGAAGCACAATTTTTTTTTAGGTTTTAGGAGAAATACTTTATGTTTGAAACCAACTCAGACCTCAGGCATGCAGCAGCCACACTCCTAGCTGCTCCATGCAGCCCCCCCCCCCCCCCCCCCCCCTTCTTTGATGTGACTCTCTGAAATGTCACGAACCTACAAGAGCTCCCAAAGCTCAGAAGACACTAATGAACTGAATAAAAACACCAGCTTTGAATCAGTGCAAAGGCAGCGGCAGCAGCTGCAGCTCCAGTGCTGTCACACTGATATCTGAGTGTCTCTGCCCTCCATGTTCAAGCTGCAGGAGGAAAACAGGCTTCTCCTGTGATAATAGGAAGCAGACTTTAAAATGGGTAACTTAGTGATGTATGTATCAGGAGAGCTGTCCTTGTACCCCTTTGTCGTTTTTTTTTAATTTGTTCCTTCACTCTTCACCTCATAGACCTCTTTTTAAATGCTTAAATGCTCCAGCAGAGCTCTACCGCCCCCAGTCCTCCTCTTTGGCCTTGCCACCCACTGTCCTGCAGCACTGATAACATTAACTACATTCCTATCCAGTGACACTACGATTACCACCGCTGTTTGTGCAGTACAATTTCAGACTACCGGGTCACGGCCATGAAGCAGCATGATATCCTGCCTTTTTTAATAGTTACTTGTGCATTATTATGTTTCTTTCATCTTTTTACACTTGTACTGAGAGAAAAGAGATGACACCTTTGCTGTGTTTATGGCATCTTCAGTGTTGGGACATAACAGAATGATTTTGTAAGGGGATCAATGAGATTTAGGATAGTGTTTATTTCTCTGTCGCTCTGGATTAGTGGCTCTTTTATATTTGCCTTCAGGAATAGCATGTAGAGTACAGACAGCCGATATAAACATGGAAACCTGCTGACAGGATGGAAAGATAAGGTGTTAAAGCTCTGAATCAACCAAGGTGTTTGTGCTTTACAAATGATTGTTAAATAATGAGTCTTTTCAGTATTTAAGTGAAAATCCTATACATACTCCTGGATTTTCAGTGCATCTGGAGGTTTGCAGTTCAGAAGGCATCACATGTTCTTCCAGTTAACAAAGCAGCTTCTGAGGAAAATAACACAATTTTCTAAGGCTGTCAGTCTAAAGCTTGCAGAGGTGCAAACATTTATAATGCTGGCCTTTTGTAAATCTTTCTTGCCTCTCTATTCTTCACAAATCTTAGTAAAAGAAAAGTTTGCTTTTATTACCCTCGCTATCAATCCTGTCCTTTCACCATTCCATGAGTGGGCCTAATTCTAAGAATCCGATCTTGTGCTCTCATCCTTGTATAATATATGCCAGATGCCAAACGCACAGATAAACAGCTCACCTGTGTTTTTATCCAAGAAAAATAAAGCAGAGAGGCTCACTGGTTTCCGCGTGCTGGGATGAAAGAATGTGAAAACAATTACACACAAAAGCAAAGAGGAGCTTTCTCATCTGCAAGACACTACATAGAGCCCCTACGGACTGAACTGTTTTTAAGAGGGGGGTCATGTTCTAAAGAAAATTTCAGGCCTTCTCTCCAGCAGCACTTGGAGATAAACAGCCATAGGTAATATTTATAGCTTACTGTTTCAGCTTATGAGCAGGTGGCAATTATCGTCAGGATGTAAGCCAGGTTCTTTCTGCATTTGTTGTAAATGAAAAAAATAAAGTTACCAGAAAGAGCAGAAAGGACTCCAAAAACATTACTAATTGTATATCTAGAATTAGACACATTTGATGTAAAAAAAAAAAAAGATCTTCTATTTCATAACATTTGTTTCGATGTCTCACTATGGGATTATCATAGCTCCCGTATTGCAGACAAGCTTATCGCATGCTACACCAGCCAGCAGGGCGGCAACATACCGATCAGGAAAGGAGAACCGCCCGTGCCACACATGGAGGGTAAAACCATGCGCCGTTGCACACATATCCTGAACAGACGCTCCCCTGAACAAGGCCCAGGAAGTGGCCAAACCCCAAGTCGAATGTGCACGCAAGCCTTTAGGCAGCTGCAAACCCTGACTTTAATAAGCCAAAGCAATCGCTTCCATGTCAATATCAACCTCGCATTGCTAGGGAAAAACTGAGCACAAGATGAGCGCACTGACAGTACATGGATGTCACTGACACGCTTAGCTGATGCCAAAGCCAGCAGCAGGGGCAGCAGCCTTTAGGGGCACAAACACAGGGAGGAGCCTACATGCCCCTCTCAGGAAAGGAGAAAGCCCACTAACCCTCAAACAACTTCCACCTACAGCCGTACAGCGACCTGGTAGAGGAAGCCCTAGCACGATCGTGGAGATCACATACGCTGTGAAATCCCCACAGCCGACAGATTGCGCCATTCAAGGGCCAAGCCCATAGCGCCAAGTGCACTGGGTGAGGGTGGAAGACCAAGCTTTGCCCCGTGACAGTAAGTCCCTCCGCAACGGGAGTTGCCAGGGGGGAGTGCACAACAGCCGGTGGATCTCAGCCAGCCAGATTATTCTTGGCCAATGCTTAACAGGCCCATATCTGTTCCACGACCTCTGGGTGAAGCCTCCATTTCCCGTAACACGGAATCCCCGTGGATAACAGGTTTGCGCTGGTGTTCACAACCCCCGGGATATGTGTCGCTCTCAGCGAGAGGAGGCAACCATAGCTCCACAGGATCAACCTGCGCGCCAGCAGGTGCAACTGGCAGGAGCGCAAGGAACAATCCGTAGGTACTTTCTGTGGGGAGGATAAATCAGTTTGTGGAAATACGCATCCTTCAGGTCGACAGTTGCATCATGTGCAGCAGTGAAGTATGCATAAGCATCCTGAACCTGTATCGCCTGAGATACCTGTTCAGAGCATGTAAATCCAGGATAGAGCAGATTCCCCCCATGGAGGAGAGGGTGGCCGTCTGCAGCGGCCTATTCACTGAGAGGCGTGGTACGTTGGCTCTCTCTAGTGGAGGGACCATGCCGGCACCCCTGAGGAGAGCGATGTGCGCTCACCCCGGGGGACAGCACGATGTTGGAGACACCACCGTCCCCTGCTTCGGGGGGGGCTTATCATGACATTATCTGAATTTTTGTGGTTTTTTTATTCTATGGTGCTTTTTATTTTTATACATGAAAAGTGTGGGCGCGTGATTGTAAACATTTCCCTCTGAGGGGCAACAGCCGGAATCTCCGTGGAAAAATGTTCTTCCCTCCAGGCAATCTTTGGACCGAGCCGTGGCTGCAGGGAGGCAGGGCTGTGTGGGACCCCCGAAGCATGCTGGACAACAGAGGTGGAAAGCTTTTCAACCAGCGCCGGGGTCACAAAGATGTTGTCGTCCTCCCCACCCTCTGAGATGAGGAAGTCCGAGGTCAAGTTATCATCGTACCTACAGTCCAAATTGAGAATGTCTTCTCTGTGCGAAGGAACAATGGCGATGTCCGACTGGGAACCCCAGCTGGGCCCTGTTGTGCGCGCGTATATGTAGATATGACAGCGTGCTTCAGAGTGAGCAATCAGCTCTCCGTCTCTTGGGATCCGCCCCGTCAGGGCAGGCCTGTTACTAAGCAATGCCTGTCACACTGGGAAGCAATTGCTTTGGCTTATTCGAGTCAGGGTCTGCAGCCGCCTGAAGGCTTGCGTGCACATTCGACTCTGGGTTTGGCCACTTCCAGGGCCTTGCTCAGGGGAGTGTCTGTTCAGGATATTTGTGCGACGGCGAGTTGGTCCTCGCCCCTCATTTTTGTTTGGTTTTACCATCTGGATGTTTCCACTCCACTCTGTTATGAAATAGAAGATAGTATTGCACATCACCACCCCAAGCCTTGTAGTTTCACACAAAGTGAGACGCACCAGAGTGTGGTTCACACTGATCTCCCCAGTTTTTTTCTTTTTGCCACAAATTCCTTTCACCATCTCTGAGAGGGATGGCTGGCCAAGAAGAAGAGATCAAGTGCAGAGGAGGTATCTGTTCATAGAACCCTGCTAAACTCAAGTAAACATCATATCACGAACTTTATGCACAACTCTCAGTCAGTAACAAAGAGTGATAGGGATGTTTTATACAAAGGCAGAGTATGTATTTATGTTGGTGTAACCGAGCTGTGTAACGTGCCTTATTTCTCTTGTTGAATAGACTTATTTTATTTTGAAGTTTCATTTATTTTGGTAAGAGGAAGTGTGGGTATTTTGGTATTACATTGACATCCTGTTAGTCACGTTTTAATAAATGACCTTCTCATTGGTCCAGACCCGGTATGTCCCACCTTCCTGAGACGTGAACTGAGACTCACATTAGTTTTTCGGCCTTTTTGCCTTGGATGCTCAGGACAGAGGCCATGTCGATGATAGCTTTCTTTGCTAACAGCTAAAAGAAAGACTTGAGGAGCCGCTCAAGAGTTCTGAGCAGTGGCTCCTGGCCAATAGAGAGCGCTGGGGCGCCGCTCCACCACTCACCACGTTCGTCTGAGTAAGACATGAAACAAATAATAATGAATTAAAAATACTACAAAACAAATGTGTATTTAGATATTCAGAATAAATATTTTATAGATAATGATTATGTAAAAGTGTAGCATTTTTTTAGAACTCCCCCTGCTGACTGACTGCAATATAGGTCATAAACCCCCGCCTCCTCAATGATAACAGATGAGATGTGGGTCAAACTGTAAAGTTAAAATTGTCGTCACATTTTTTTTCCATACCTAAACTTAGTTATTATAACCCTACATTGTGTTCAAGTGCTCATTTTTCTGTGACCTTTGTTTTAAATAAGTTATTTGAGGTTGAAAAATGAGATTTGACGTCATATATGATGATAATTGACAGCCGCGGATCTTGCGTAGCTCTCTTTGTGAGTAGCATGAGCAGTTGCGTTGTGAAGGAAAGCTGAGACGTCATTAAACTTTTCCGTTCAGTTTTTTTTTGTCTTTTTTGAGCTACTAGTACTAACCTCTATGATCTGATCATCTTAACAAGACGTTGGTGGAATTTCCAGTTGGAAAGATTCTTAAGTTTGTGGCGTAGCTGGACTGCGTAAATCATCAGGGAAGTACGCTAAATGGGTGGAATGTGTTACCAGGAATTCTCCCGCCGGACCCTACTGCGCAGACTCTGATTCCAAATGATGTCAAATTTGGAAGCGCCCCTAAGCGCTGTATTTTGGCTTCAAGAACATTGACAGCTACAGTGCACGCCCACCGATCCACTTTTGTTAAAAGTAACGAGTCAATGGAGTGACTCAGAGTTACTTTGCGTCTGCGCAGAGTTGAATGCAGCTGAATCATTTACACAACACGCTCCTCCCGCCATGGGAGGGGCTGATGTCACAGTCGTCCGTCATAAAGTGGCCAATTGACAGGTAAAGCTGTGGGATGATAGAAAGAGAAGCAAAATGAAGAAAGAGAAATTAAATAATTCTGCTTTCCTGGCCTACCTGCTGACCCAGCATCGATAAAAACAGGTAGGACCCATTTAAAGCACTTTTCAGAAAAGGAAAAGAAACATGAACAAACTAGGAACAAACTAAATTTGATGATTTCATATCTTGAACATGTCCATATTTGGGCTTTATGCGACCTGTACCGCTAGGGGTACACGTACTACAGGGGGTACTTAAGAGAGAGAAAAGAAGGAAAATTAACAAATAAAAGCATTAAAAATATGGGGTTTTATAATATTTTTCTGGTTCTGATCATAATACTAAATATTACCAGCAATTCACAAAACAACAACAAAAACACCCAATAAGAGAAAAATATACTGAATAATCAAAAGAACAGACAACCAACAATAAAATATGCAAAATGACACCAAAAACACACACAAAGGGAGAAAAATACTTTCTAGTACCAGCAACACACAAAACGACAACAAAGACACACTAAAACTAGAGGTTAGATCGAGTCCAAAAAATCCAGCCCCACCCCACCCGGGCCCAAAGGCATAAAGCCCGACCCGCCCGAGCCCGATACATGAACTTAAAATGTAGGCCCAAGCGCGAAGCAAACCCGACGTAAATGATCATTTTATTGAACGTATTGCAGCCCTTAGATTAGTAGCGCTAATAGGTAGAGATGGGGGGTGCGCACACACTCACCGCAGCCCTAAAGGTATTGTAATGACGTGACTCGAGCCGTTATCACAGTTTTACAGGCTTTAAAGGAGGTTCTAGTAACACGCCAAAAATAAACAATCAAACATACAAAGTCTTACACCGTCATACACTCACCCTACCATGGGAACAGAACTGTTGACTTGTCCCGCTTACTAACAAAGACACACATTGGCAGAGAAAGCTGCACTTAACCATGATGCCTTCTTGGTCATGGGGAATCTCAGCATCAGTTAATCACTGAATACACACAAGTGGAACATAACATCCGTTACAGTATTGCAGACCAGACCGGGCGGCCCGTGCGTTGAGCGCAGACCTGACTTAAGCACGCAATCATATTTGTTCCCTGTGCCCCAGCTGCAAGTGAGGAATGAGCAAAATCAGCAAATAATATTCAGTGAATGTGAACGCTGAACAACTAAACGCAACACAACGCCGTCAATATCCCGTCCCACTACTAGCAGAAATCACTTTAGAAATGATACCACAAGAATATAAGTGTTTTTACATTTATTAAAAAATATTAATGTATTAGAAATAAAAAAAAAGTTAAAAATGAAGCCCGAGCCCGGCCCGACAGCTGAGCGAGAAAATGAGCCAAGAATCTAAACTACGAAAACACATAAGATTGCTTCAAATTTCACAAACATAAGAGAGAAACATACAAAACAACATAAGAAACAACCAAATGACACAAAAAATACACTGAAATAGGATAATTTAAATAATACCAACAATACACAAAAACGAAATTCACAAAATGACACCAGAAACACACAAATTGACAGAAAACAAACAAAATTATGATAGAAAGTCCACTCTTGCCTCGGGCACCGAATGACCTAAAGCCAGCCCTGGGTTAAGGCAAGAATGGCAAATGGCTACTCGGAGAAAGTGGGGCTATAATGCAGTCATGAGGGTATTCAGGTCTTTTGAAATGTTGTTACTTGAGACAGTGATTCATCTTATTGTTAGCTGACCCATTTAAAGGTCTTTTAGACAGAAGAATTTCCTAATAATTCTGCACAAAACCTTGCATGTAAAGCTTCTCTCAGAAGGTCTTCTTTCAGAAGTTATTCATCATTATACTTTTGTTACCATCAATGTTATTATCAAAAGGTTAGAGCAGTTTAATTTGTTTTTCTTTACACCCAGTGCAAACAAACACACCGTAACAATTGAGATCGTGTTGACATTTCTGTAGATGATAAGAACAAAAAAAACATTCCAGTCAGGTTTGTTTTCATTATTTTTCCCAAACTGGTTGTTCTAGTAAGCCACTGGCTTACATTCCTTTTTTTTCTTCAAATAAAAAGCTAAAGGAGATTAAACTATCATTAAGTTTGGAAAACATCTGTTCCGCCTGAGTATGTTTGTGCCTTTAGACTGTTGCTTCACATGTCGGTCTTTCCTTTTTCCACTTGCTTTGCCGTGTAACTGTTGTGCCTAACGCCGCAAAGGGGACTTCTGCTGCTGTAATGTTCACCATTTACTTCAATACAGAGGACGTGAGCACGCATTGACTTTACTGGGGCAGCAAATAGTAAGCTTATGGAGCACTGTTTGTAAAAACACCTCTGATTGGCTCTAAACCTCTTATACAGGGCCAAGCAAAGATGTAAAAGTACACTGTCCACTCGAAACACTTTTCATGCTCAAAGGTGGATTTTTGACCAAATGAAGCAAAAAAGAGAAAAAAACATTATATACTTAAGTGCAGACCGGATAATACAGTCCATAAAGAATTCATTATTAAACATATAAAACATTTTTACATAAGTGCACATGGGAAATGATGTCAAGGAAATACAGAACCAGACTCAAAGTTGGGTCCTAATCTCGAGGACATTGCATTCAAAATTAAAACAATTAACCAGTTAAAGAGCCCATAAAGTTTTTAAAGTGTATGCTATTGTCAGTCAAAATATAAAATTGTTGCTATGCCTATTAGCAGTCAAGTTTGTCTTTAGATTAGAAAGTGCACTACGATGTAAGGAGTTTATCATAAATGATGATATTTCAACATGAGCTGACAACTAGTTTGATTGTAATGATGAAGAGGGTGATAATTATCCTCCTGACAGCACTGATGTCTTAAGATTAAATGCAGATGGTGTAATGGTCCCAATGCTCTCCTTGTAGAAATTTTATGTTTAACTTTAACAGAGTGCTCTGCAGCAGAACTCCGTTGGCAATGCATGATCAGTAAGCATGTCTTTGTTTTCCACTTTCCAGCTTATCAGCACCCAACTGCCTGAGACAAGAGAACAAGAGGGCCAATGCAGGGTGGGAATCGATCATCGTAATGATTTTTCCCTGTGGAGAGTGGAGTCGGGGCAGGTGACATATCCACCCCCATCATACACAGCATGGCACTCCATCACCTCTGTCAGCCTCAACTGCCGATCTCTCATTCTGTCCAATGTAGGGCTTCTTTATCTTGTCTTTCCAACTGATCAACTTGCTCTTGATCCCATTCTCTTGACCAATTTAAATTCTGGAGCTTTTTATTACCCAGTCAGGGTTCTCTGCTCTCTTATCATGCCAAGGAGTCAACCAAATTTACAGCAACAACGTTGTAAATGACAAGACAGAGGAATAGACAAGGCAAGGAAGACAAAGAGCTGCATTGCTGCCTTTCATTGATTCTCACATTGTTAACCAGTTCGACCACTTTAATAAATCACTACTTGTGTATAATCCTAATATTTAATTCAGAATTATTTATCCTATCTCTCTTTTGATCAGTGACGTGCAGTGAGGTGCATGACTGGAGATAAGCTGTACAAATTTATGAACCCAATAGAAGCTTAAAAAATGCAACATTTCTTATTTTAATGTCAGTGTGTATTTGTAATTAAGGAGCAATCATTTCCTCGTACTTTTGCTATTCATTTTTGCTATTCCAAGAAGATACAAGTGTTGTATGTACGAGTTTAAATATAATTTACGAAATGCTTTCGGATTCTGATTATGTTTCTATTATGTTTTCGCGATTTTGCACCAACAAATGGACATGTCCTAGCTCAGCTGAGTTAGTGCTATTCAGGGCCTGAACCAATCCTCCAAAGGGCACCGCCCTCCCTTGCACGGTTTAGCCTGCAGCAACACTTACCAACGAAAAATACTGTAAAAGGTAACTATAATAATCCTAACAATTACAGTAGGGTTCCTAGCACCGCTGGTCGAAGGAAAGTACGTGGTTCCCAGGCCCCTCAGCTCCACTTCCTCTCCCTGCCTCTAGCAATCTACCAGAAGCCACGCCTCTACTTTTGTGCACGCGCATCGCGGAACACAACAACGTTTAACACACAAACACATGTAGTATTGTTTTTCACTAATAAAACACTTATGGTAGTTTAAATAAAACATGTTTATTACCTGTCCATTAGAAATGTCGCCAAATCACGGTCCGTTCGGAATCCTTTTAAAATCTGCAAGTCCCTCTACCTTTGAAAAGCAGCTCTGAAATAAATTCTGTTGCAGTCAGGATGACATTCATGCGCAAGCTTTGTACCTGGACTTTGGTGTTTCGGAGCGGTCCTCCATGATGCTATGCTGCTCATATTAAACTGGACTCTCTGACAGTGGTGACAGAGAGGAGGAGGCTGTCCAAAATGAAGGCCATTTTACAACAGTGTTAAAATGTCAGATAATCTGTTTCATTGTAACAAGCTACTGCAGCTGACACGCGCACTATGGCACATAGCTGATTAGCTCCGCAACGCACCCCCTTCCAGGACAAGGAGTCGGCGGCACGGGTAAAATATAATGAAATGTAACACATTTTGTCCCATCTAGAACTGGTAAATGCTGATGGCGTGCTTATGTGACTCCCCCCACCCCCGTGAAAGTGTGACAATGTCAGTTTGGATAGGTTCTTTCTGGGAGTCATTTCTGCAACATTTAGAGTCCTTGTGGCTTCAATTGTAACTAAGTTCATACTTCTAGGGCGCTGCACTTATTCCAGGGTTAGAAACACGTAAGAGGAAAAGAACTTAAGCAGACGGGAGAATGCGCGTAACAAAGAACAGCGCTGCTGCTCGTTTTTTTTACTTACATGCATGGGACGATAGAGCCCAATGTGAAGGGAAGTGCTATTGGGAGTAAACAGCTGTGTACTCGTAAGAAAACCACTTATTAGTGAGGCTGATCAGAAAAAAACAGATTCAATTTACAATGTAGCACAAATATTGGACTATAAAACAAGGGAAAAGGGTGATGTGGCCTTATGAGTCCAGAGTGATGGACGCATCAGGGTAAGAAGACAGGTGACTGAGGTGATGCACAAATTATGCCTAGTGTTACTGTACATGTCTATGGGGGCAGGGCTACTATCTGGGGTTGGTCAGGTCTCGGTTCAGCAATATTAGGTGGCCAAATATTAATGCACGCGAACTACCAGCATAGACTGAATAATTAGGTTATTCCGTTTTCGCTGCTGATGACATGGGCCTATTTGAAGACAAAAATGCTTGGATTCATTTTGGTTTTGACAAAACAGTGTCGAGACCTAAACCCCATGTAGAATCTATCCGATGTGCTGGAAAAAACTTTGCACAGTAGTTTGTTTTTTTTTATTTTATTTTTTTTTTTAGCTTCATCATACGAGGTCTCAGTGAAAAAGAAATGCCTACTTTGGTCAGAAATAATTGTTGTGACATTGCAGAAGCTTGTGAAAACAATGCTATTGCATGCATGATTCCATCATGCATGCAATAGCATTGTTTGCATTGTTATGCATTGTTTGCATTGTTATGCAAAATATTACATACATAGACTATGACCTTTTTGTGGTCAGTTGCTTCAGAATTCTGCAGCCCGGATCATCACCAGAACACCTTTCATCCACCATATCACTCCTGTTCTCCAACAACTCCACTAGCTCCCAATCACACACTACATTGTCTACAAAACTCTCCTCCTAACCTTTAAGGCCCTCATAACCTCGCCCCTCCGTACCTCACTGAACTCCTCCACATAAACACACCCAATCAGACCCTCAGATCATCTTCCTCCCTCAGCCTCCTCATCCCTCCTGCCTGCATGACCACCATGGGGTCCAGAGCTTACAGCCGCTCTGCCCTCCACCTCTGGAACTCCCTCCCATCTGACATCAAAACATTGACTGTCTGACCATCTTCAAATCACGTCTCAAAACCCACCTGTTCAAACAAGCCTACTGACTCTGATTTACATTAATTTCACTGCAAAACTTATGTTTTAAATTTTTTATGTAAAACTGTTAATTACCTCCTTTTAAAGGTAGGGCAGGCGATTTTCAAAAGCTAGCATGATTTTGAATGTAGCCTTTCTGACGGCTCCGCCTTTACCCCCTCCCCTCTGTGCTCTGTCTCACTCACATGCATGCGCACACCTGCTGCAGAAGAGAAAAGAAGCTCATTGCTTGTATCGTGTAGAAACTTGTTGTCTCATGTCTCATTCAGCAGTAAGTGAAAAATAAACTTTACCATTATATATGTTAAAAACATGACTAAAACTCTGTTTTAACTCTGTCAGCAGTTTCACGCTTTCAGTGTGCGCGAGAGACAGGGAGACGTGATTGGTTCAAACTAGTTTTTTCCATTGGTTGAATTTTTACTGGTTTACAGCTGCTACAGTTGAAAGATTTTCTTCATTCCTTTTTCAGAGCACATAAAATCTTAATTTCTGTCAAGACATGAAGACAATTTCATCCAAAAACTTAAAAAGTGTATCTGGAAAAAATGGCCTATCCTAGCTTTATGTCTCAAATTATGTTTTATGTTGTTTGTTTTTAAGCCTGCTTTAGGCTGCTTTATAATTTTATGTTTTTATATTGTTTTCTTTTTATCACTGCTTGTAAGGTGTCCTTGTGTATTTTGAAAGGTGCCCTTAAAAAAAAAGTATTATTATCATTATTAGTGTGCTGTTGTTATGAAAGACTGGCTGCCGGTTCAGAGTGTCCTTGGCCTTTTACTGAGTTGGCAAAAACACACAGAGCTTCTGGTAACGGCAGGATATAAAATAAATAAACGCACTTCTTTTCTTTAGCCTTGGCAGACTTCTACAAACAAAACCAAACTCATCAAAGGTCAGAAACACAATTGAAAACAAAAGAAGTGTTGACCATAGTTCTCTGTTCAAACCGTGAGTGAGGATGACCAAACAGTGTCTCCTTTATGAGAGTGTAAAGATGAGGGTGACCTGTAAAAATGGCATCTCCAGTGCCAAAAGTGCTCTTTGTATTTCAGTCTTTTTTTTCATTCTGGGAAACTGTGGCCCCATTAGACAGGGACATGCAATTGAATTGCATGAGTCAGGAATGCAGCCTTCCTTTGTCTCTCTGTTCTGTCAGTCAGCGTCACAGGGCTGATTACAGGAAAGGGCTGTCTGCCAGTGCTTACTCCAAAGCTGGGATTTTCTTTATCCAAACTTCTGTGTTTGAGTCTGTTTCTCAGTAACTGTGCATATGTGCTCATTTTCAGCCCATTCTTTATTTATTGATTTCTTTGCCTCATTATTTGTCTTGTTGTCTGCAGTCCATTACAGGATTATTGCCATGAGATGCCCTTTTGGAATAAATCATGAAGAAGACTGTTTAGAAGTCACTCCACGAAACAGTGTATCGACTAAATTGTGAGGTTTATTATCACTATAAGGGTAATTGTGACCAGTAATCGACTGAATAGATATCACTAAGTAGAATCAAATAGCCTTAGTCAGACAGGAAAGATGCAGTGATTATTTCTGTAAGCAGCAGCTTCAGTGGGAAAACAAATGAGCTCATTTGTACTTGAAAGCCTCTTTCAAATATTACAAATCACCAGTGTAAAAATAGCACTTATTCATCTATTTATCCCTTGTGGGATACACTTTCATAAACCTTATCCAAATTACACACATAAGGAGAGGAGGAGTGCTGCATAGTGTTCTCAAATGGGAACAATTTAGCATTTAATTTGAATAAATAAAGGCTCCATACACTGGAAACTGTTTTTTGGAGAGGCTTTCTTGATATGGATCATTATGCAATAAGTTCTTGTACTTTTTAAACAATGCTGCTAATGCTGCTTATCTACATTTAATTACAATTAGTGTTTCTATTATAATGACATCTAGATATGGGTAAACAGTTTTCTTAAGCCTGTTTTACCAAAATCGCACGCACAATCCAAAGTAGAGAAAGATTTATATCAAACATGGCCAAGAAATCTATCTAATGTTTAGTAATATCCTCACTTATGTTACATTATCCCCTCTTCCCACTGTCAGTCAGTAACTTCATTAAAAAGGTTATTCTTAGGGGCTCAGACATATAGAAAACAGTGTCAGTAGTGCTTGTGAGCTCTCACATTAAAGTCAACCATACACCTTAAGACTGCACCAAACTCCACAAAGGGTGAGCATTCATTTCAGTCAGAATCAGAAATACTTTATTTATCTCAGGGGGAAATCACTTACACAGTTACAAAGGCTCAACAACATAATTAACTAAAAGACTGTTAATGAATGAAATGATTAAATGCTACTGCACACATTACGGTAGAAAAATAATAATAATCATAATCATAATAATAATAATATGATACAGATATACAACAATCGAGCAAGTTGGACAAAATACAATATAGGCAGGGAAATTTTACATTTTTGCCAAAATACAACAATGTTTCTTTTGTATCCCCATCTATAAATGATTTATATAAAAGGATTTATCAGTCTTTTCTAGTCTTTCTTTTTCAGCGCATAATGAAAATCTCAGGAGCCCTCTGACTGTGTGAGAGACTAATCTCCTATGGCAGCTCTCCATCTGCAGACCTGATCATCAGCCCTCCCTCTCTGCTTTACTCTCCAGCCGTGCCACTGTCAGCCATACCAGATCCAAATATGCCACACGTGGACAAAAGAAACGGGTGGAGACATGAGAGATTTAGAGTCAAGCCACAGAAAAAAATGAGTGACAGGGACTTTGATGCTATGAGCAACAATACATCTGAACATTTGGAATCAGGCTGTTTTAGAAGGGTTGATTTGATAAACGCTCAAAAAAAAATGTTTGTGTGGGTTTATTTATTTATTTTTTTTAATATTGTTTTAAATGATATAATACTGGAGATTAATTTTATTATGATTTTATTTGTCAATATTTGTTAATTTAAAAAAAAAAAGGAACTCTATTTCAATACTTTTTTAAAGTTATAAGGAGCCATTGCAAAAGAGTCAAAGAGCCACATGTGGCTCCTGAGCCGCAAGTTGCAGTAAACCCCTGTTGCATTCCTGTGTAGATTGCAAAACTCTGCCTTCTAAATCTGGTGTTAATGCCTAACTTTAACATTTTGTCTACAAACACGACTTGTTATGAGCTTAACGTTAAACAGAAAGTTAGTGGACACTGAGTTGAAGCATAGACATACCTCATTTGTTGTTGTCACGTTAAATGGCAACGGTGTTTGCACCAAAATGAGGCACCGAAATGTTCGTTCTTAGTCTGTCTGGTTTCTACTGTTTGTTTCTTTGTTTATACAGTATTTGTGTTTTATATATGACTATTTTTTCAAAAGATGGCTTATTATATAATATAATATAATATAATAATAACTGCTACCTGAGGTAGATTTGGATTTTATATCAACACTGGAAACACTGGAGGTGCTGCTGACATTTAGCATGACTGGTAAAGTGTTATATACAAAAACCGGTACCACATACGGTTTGATAGTAACAAAAGAGCCCTGTCAGGTTAGAATATTTGTATATTACTGATCTTCTGAGGTGAAAGCTTGATAAAGAGGATTTTAAATGAACATTGTTTGCAGATTATTATGTTTTTCTTGCCAACAGGAGAGACATACTGGATCCTCTCAGAGATTTACATCAGACAGGTATGATTTTAGGGGCAGTATGTTTGTTGCTGATATTCATTAATGACAGCCATAAGGACTACAACAACATTTCAATGTCATGTGAAACTTTAAGATTGTTTCTAGCTTGGTTGTCTGTGGCTCAAACAATGACACCGAGCTTGAAAAGTTACAATTGCTACATTTCAATAATGGTAAAGCTGAAGTTCCTAAAACGTTTCACACGTGGGTTCTAACAATAAGGTGGAAAAGCAAAGTGTGAGTATGTTATTTTGAGTAATGTGCATGTGTGAGAGAATTCATATGAACCACATGATTAGGAGTAAATGGATGCACGTGGAGGTGCAGAAGTGTGTGCTTGCCTATGTGTGTTGTTGGGTTGGTGTGAAACAATGTGAAAGCATCTTTCCTGGTGAGAACCCAACACTGTCACTGATTGCAGAGGAGCACACAATGAAGCTATTTTATTGATGATGTCAATTCCATCTATAATCTCAGAGTTTGCATTGGCTAAAGCAAACATTTAATCCAGTGCATGGAATCGGGCATTTTTCAAATCATGCTGTCATCAAAATGTGGAGTATATTCATGAAAAGCAACAAGTTAAACATTTGTTGACTTCCATCCATCCATTTTCTGACCCGCTTGTTCCTTCACGGGGGTCTGCCGCTGCCTATCTCCGGCTCACACTGGGCATAAGGCAGGGGTACACCCTGGAGAAGGCAGCAGTCCACTGCAGGGCAACACAGACAGACAACTATTCACACTCACATTTACTCCTACGGTCAATTTAGAGACTCCAATCAACCTAACAGTCATGTTTTTGACATTTGCTGACTTTCATTACAAAATGACACATTATCAGCAGGCTGATTGCAGATATTCCTGCAAATGTGCTCCAAAAACTATGTGATGCAACAATGACAGCAGTCAGTCACACAAACCTGCAGGTTAAAGAACTTCAGAGTGTGCATTGGAAACTGCTCTGAGTTTGGCTGCATCATAGTCCAGGCGATTAACTGGTGCCTGGGCTCCTGCATGCAAGCTATGTTTGATCCCATTTAGGCCATGCTCCATCAACCTAACTCTACAGGGGAAGAACGGGCATTTACTGCAGTGTGTGCAAGAATGGATTGCTCAACAAAGCAGCTTTTAAAGGTCATGTTTTCACTACAGCTGGGCCTACAAGATTGTTATAGAGGGCAGCGTTTGTAAACTGACTATGCAAATCCATCACAAACATTGCACCCAATAGTGATTAATGCTGTGACCAAATAGGAACTCAGCATGGACTCAAATGTGAACTGCAAACAGATTCTTTGAGGATTCAACTTTGACATTTACAAACTTGATCTCTGATGAAGATACAGAGACATTACAAAAAACAAAAACATATATTTCATCACCTTCTTATATGTTGATAATGTTCAGTTGATATGCTGTTGTGTGCATGGGCTTACACTAACGTGAACCTCAGTGTCCTCATTGTTCCGTTAGTGAGCACGGTGACATGCTTTAGCTTTGCCCATACAAGGAGCCAATTATATAATCAGCATGAGGCCTCGGCTTGACATCCTATGTCCTGATGGTATAATGACATGGAAGAGGTTTCACGCACATGCCCCTGCTGTGTCCTTGATGTTTGGAAGCGTCTACTTTGCAGTTTCTGAGGTATAGGAATAAAGATACCATAGAGCTGAACGTTCCCTGCAGGGTGCAGAAAACCAAGTCTGCTGTTTCAGCCAATGTTTCTATTCAGGGAAGCAGGAATGGCTTCATCTACACAAGTGATACATTGGCAAAATGTTTATATGACTGCAACTTATGAACGACTGGTTTTAAAAAAGTAAATACAATACTAACAATAGAGTTAACTAACAAAAAAAGAGAATAGTTTGAGGTCCTTTACAGCAGCTTTGCTATGATTCTTAGATATGTGATGGATACATTTTAGTCTTTCTGGTAGCTCCAGAATAGTCAGGAAATGACCACTGACTAATGTGTTATTGTTTTATCTTCCAGTTTTTTATTAACTCTTTGCAAATGATTATCTTTGGCCTGGCTTTGTCCTTGAGAGAAGTAGTGATCAATAAACAATTTAGATTGAAATGTTTTCTCCTCCCCTTTTAACGTGTTCATGGTTTTAGTATTTGTAAGGAGTTGGCATCATAAGTCCATTGATCTGAATCGTATACAGTATGTCCTCTCCTTTACCAGGCTCTGCTAACAAGATGACTTAATACGATCATATAAACTTTGTAATATTACAAAACGCTCATCAGACACACTACAAACACCAATGTACTGTATATGGCATACTCAGAGCTTAATTTATGCCGAATCCACCTCCCAGATTTTAACCGGTACTTATTTGATTGGATCCTACACCTATTTTTTATTTTTATTTTTTCAGCACCTCATTTTCTTTTAGGTGTTTTGATTATATTTTGAAGTATTATATTTGGACAGCTGTGTTTTTTATTGAGTTGAAATCACTGGAAATTTTGTTGTAAACACTGAAAATTTGAAGGTAAAAACTGAGCGCGAGCGAGAGACAACAAAGTCAAGTGTGGTTTTGTGCAAAAATTGTTTCTCCGTCAGCTTGGAAGTAGGTAAATAATGGCAAAAAAAAAAAAAAAGCAGTTGGATTTAAAGTGCTGTTTCAAGCCAATAAGTGAAGCTAAGCCTGAGGTTTAGAAGTCTAAGGTTGTTTCTGTGTAAATGGCGGAGGAGAGCAGCAGCACCTGTAGCAAAGACGCTAATGCAGGAGCAACAGACAGGACACAGGAAAATAACTATCCAGGGGACATGAGGAGGACTCAGGGACAAAGAGAAGGTAAGGAGAAAGTTCTATATGGATAGTGAGACGGAGGCTCAGTTCAAAGCCAAGATGAGCTGCTACTCTTGGCTTATGAAAGACAAGGCAGGCCTCGGCTGTGAAATACGGAAAAAGAATGGCAAGGATATAAAGTTTCTCATGGCTGTTTTGGGCTGCTTTGACAAATAAAAGGTCAACACGCATTTTATTTTCATTTTCTGCTGTGCTGCTGATTCATTAGAGGAGTTATGATGTAAAAGTTTGTAAATATTTTATATTTGTGCGTTTTTGTGTTCTGAAAGTTTAGAGGCCTTTGTGATGAGTGGCTAAATTTAGCTGTGATTTTGCGCTGTCCTTGGTGCTGAAATATGGCAGATTTGACAGCTGTCACTCAGAGTGAGAGACAGGCTCAGGTAGTAGAGGGGTGGTCTTCTGATCAAAAGGTTGGGGGTTTGATCCCAGTCTATACCTGTCCATGTGTCAAAGTGTTCTTGGACAAGACACTGAACCCTAAGTTGCTCCCAGTGGTCGACTAGCGCCTTGCATGGCAGCTCTATGGAATCAGAACAGTATCATAATGAATGAACTCTTACAGGGTTTTTCACAAATGCACATGCTTTGTTTCACAGTTGTATTTCAGATTCACAAATGTACACGATCTGTTTCACAAATATATATTTTGTGCAAACTTGTAATATAAATTCTGAAATGCACACGCTCTACTTCACAAATATTATTCTGAGGCACACTTGTAATATAAATCCACAGATAATGCAAATTGCTGAATGTGCATTTACAAACTGCTTCTGTGCTGTGAAACATCTGTGTATTTGTGAGAGAAATGTGTGTGGTGAATTATGAGACTGCCCTGATGTCACGGGTCAATGAATGTCACCATTGGCTGATAAAAGTGATTGACAGATTCATCAGCCAATCAGGTGTGTTTGCTTTCAGCCAATCATGTGGCTTCTTACATTTGTGAATCTGAAATACAACTGTGAAACAAAGCATGTGCATTTGTGAAAAACCCTGTAAGAGTTCATTAATTATGATACTGTTCTGATTCCATACAGCTCTGTCCCATTGATATTGTAAAGCGCTTTGAGACTACTTCAGTGTAGGGCTAAAGCGCTATATAAATCCATAAATAAGTCCATTTACCATAATTCATTGGTTGTTTGTGATATTACTGACCCATTTATTTAGCAAAAGGTGCTTTAAAAATGTATTCCATGACATACAGTATTTGTTTCTCTCTTACTGCCAGAACAACACCCGGTGTTTGTTCTGGGACCTGATGATTTACAAATGAAGCACTGGGCATACTGATAGGCAGGCTGCTGAAGGTTGCAAAATCCTGGCTCAGCAGACCCAATGTCCCAAAGTGAATGGGGTCAGTGAGTTTTCACCTCTATTAAGAACCAATCCATACATCTCTTGATCAAATAAACCTAAAATCTGTCAGTGTAATGTCAATCCAGGGAAAAACAAAGTACGCTTTGAACAGGTCCAATTTTATTTACTTCACAAAAACATAGACGTAGAACTACAATACAGTAAATTGCAACCTGTCAAAAATAAAATATCAGTGCACCAAAAAGTGTCAGTAAACGAGCTCACTGGCTTTCCAAGACTAGCAATGGTCTTCTCAATCACCTGCTTGATCATAAAGTGTAGAGTTATTTTCCCATGTTTTTAGTATTCATGGAACATGTTGAATCTAGTCCAAGTAAGCATACAGGCTCTTTAATGTATAGAAATAAAAATAGGTCATACCTAATTCAGGAAGTAGACGGATATATTCTCATTTGATACAGGTGAACTAGAATAGGTTAACAATACAGATTCAATTGAAAACACTGGTTTGTTGGGGGTTTGCTAACCGCTCCTCCAATCCGGATTTAGGTTTTTACTTACAATGGAATGTCTGGCCGCATTTCAAGCGCATCTTTAAGCAATACATTCTCTAAAGACTCTGCCAGACATACAATTCCTGCAGTTTTTCAGAGCAAACATTTGATGTTGCAGTCATACATGAGATGTATGTAGTCACAGAACAGATGCCGTGTCAAAGACGATTTGAAATATTTCAGATTTAAAGTTCTTTATTTTCCCCCAGAATAGTTTGTTCTGCGACTTTTTGGCAAGATGATCTGAGTTTGAGCCAAATAATATCTAAATGTTTCAGTTTTTCTTACAAATAAGTTTTGCTTTCTGGTAAATGGTTTTGCTTTGTGCAGATGGGGCTACATAACATGTAATAAATGTTGATATGAAGAAAACAAGGATTTTACTGACTGTTGGAAGTCATCAAGCTGAACATGCAAACTTTTACAGCAGTCAGGAATGTTTGTTGTAACTGCTCAACATGCGGCAATAAAAAAAAGTGCCAAGCACCGTTGGGTGCAAGGGTTTAAAACAGCCTTGTTATATTGAGATCCCCCACCAACAAACAGATGTGGCATACCAGTATTCTGTGATGTTCACATCTGTAGATAATTGGGTGTTGTAGCTATTGTGGAAAACATGTTGTGGGCCCTTGTTTCTCAGTAGAAGTCATTATAAATGTTTATGGTAATATCCTTGCCATACTGAAGCAGCATGTGTCCCTGGACTGATTGAGTTTGGCTTCCAGTTTACTGTTATGGATTTCTCTCCATTCGGGTGCAGTGCAAAGACAATTTACAGAGCTGTTGTAAAAAATGGAAGAAAAAAAGAAAACATACAATCCATTATGGTAATTTGGCATTCCTATTTATCTGTGGCTTCCAAAGTAATGAAATTGCAGCCAAGTTTTGAGTTAAAGATGTGCAAAGCACATGTAGTTGAAAGGTGTGGTTGATTCTGAACTAAATACAGAGTAAGAGGCAGATGGAAAGTTTGAAAAGCAAATGTATTTGTTCAATGAACTGATTTCAAGAAAGTTCAAAACAAACTGAGAAAAGTACAAACTACATTCACCAAATAACACACTGTTCAAATAATGTGGTAAGGTAATCAGGAGATAAGGGAACACCTGAGTGGAAACAGAGAGGAGGCGAGAGTTTATTGCTGTGTTCCACAAATACCAGAAATCACAATTTTGCAGTTGAATATTCAAAAACATGGCTGTATATGATAGTATTTAAAATAAAAGCAATAATGTTTGTGGGAATAAAACGTTGACTCTTCAAAATAGCATTCTTTTTAATTGCCCAACAAGGCAAGGCACATTTTTATGTAGCACATTTTGGCAACAAGGAATTCAAAGTGATTCACACACTTGGGATAGAGCAAACCTGAGTTCCAAACACAAGGGAGATAATTACACAACAGCACAAGTACATTGACAGGACTGGGAGGTGGAAACACGCAAAATTACATGCATGGAAACACAAAAACACACTAGTTAACAAAACATGAACTAGGAACCCAAACTACACATACCTAAATAAACAGAGAGTGACTGGAAACCCTGACTAAAAGAGGACCCACACAGGGCCGAAAAGTAACAATAATATTACAGACCCTGACAGTTCCAGGGTAAGAACTTGTAACAAAGTAATTAATATGGCCAGGAACTTGAGGGGGCAGGGTTTACAGGACGAATGTCTGATTGAACAAAGTATACAGAGAGAAACCTCGACTGCCAAGTGTTGATTTTCTTAACACATTTATTATTTACCAATCTACAAGATACAGGTTTTTATCATCAAGGGGCTCAACCGGTGAATGGACAACAAGGTTCTGGCAATTTCTGGTTGGAACAAAGTCTACAACTAAAAACTTTAGGGTGAACGTGGTAGAACTAGTAGATTAAGGGATCATTAGCAATAACAGATGAGGATATGTTAACGTTACTGGATAAAGTTAGCAACACACAGCCTTAACCGCAAGGTTCAATTTTATTATTTCATCCAACAATGTGGAATTAGAAAAAACACTTTTAAAAGTGATTTATTTGATTAAATTAATCAATTAATAATAATAATAATAATAATAATAATAACTATTATTATTATTAATGATTAATGCCTGAAAATGTGCCCGCAGAATACCTTGAGTTTACTTCACACACACAGCTCAGTTTTTTCTACCCACATAGGCTACATATCGTCATTTAAAAAACAAAAAAATAAATAAAATAAATCAAACAGTAAGGTTTTCAAGTGTGTTATTTGTGAAACAGTGCAAATGAAGTGTTATAATATGATCACCTCACAGATGTTTTTATTGTTATAATCCTGATTTATTTTGAGATTGCTCCTGCTGACTTTGGCTAACCATTTCTTTCTCCTCTCTGGAAACAAATATATCTTGTGTTATTGGAGAGTGTTCTGGTGTTTTAGAAACTTTTATCACTCTCTAGTTGCTCCCCTGAGCGTGAGCTCCTCGCCTGCTACAAAGCTCACACAGGTAGCTGCAGTGGTCTCAGCTGCCGCTCAGGGCAGAGGGACCCACACATCTATGTATCCCACCCATCTAT
This sequence comes from Gouania willdenowi, assembly GCF_900634775.1. Lineage (NCBI taxonomy): Eukaryota > Metazoa > Chordata > Actinopteri > Blenniiformes > Gobiesocidae > Gouania > Gouania willdenowi. The sequence goes on from NC_041060.1 coordinate 31,060,988, forward strand.
TCTCACTCTCCCTTTGACACCAGTACGCAGTGACGTGCCGTGACCACTAGGGCTGGGTAGGCACGTTTTAAATCGAGACCACCAATGACAATTTCATATGTTTCTGCTGTCAAGTGTTAATTCAATTCAAATCAATTTTATTTGTATAAAGCAATTTCCAACAAAATCATCTCAATGCGCTTATCAAAATATAAAATTCATAACAAGAAAGAAAAAACCCAACAAGATCCACATGAACAAGCATTTAGCCATCTAACAAAATCAACATCATAAAACACCATTAAAGAAACATAAACAATTATTTAATATAGCCTCCATACTCTCCCAACAAGATATATCTCATGATACGGCAGCACATCTGTTGTTTGTGTTGGAAACACAGAAACACGGAGAAAATGACAACAACTTAGAACAGCCTCAGTGAGGAGCATCCACAAAGTCAATCCTACCTTTTGTACCATTCACTGTGAAAAGTATGAAACATTTTCTGACCTTATCTTTGCCGAAGCTCTGGTAACTCAGGTGTTGGTCTCCATCTTTTAAAAGCTGTCGTTTTTCCTCAAAACAAAGTTTCTCAATCATCTCTAGCGTCACCCACACTGTAGTGTTATCCCGCCCGCTAGCTAGAGAACGTAGCAGCAGCAGTCACGTGTCATCTATTCACTAATGTGCTGTGAACTTACGTATAGCATTTAGCATAGCGCAGTTACGTGCAAAGGCAGCTCTCTACGCTGCCGTTACGCGTAAATGGATGTCGTATTGGGGACCTGACTGCGCATGCGCGAACACGTAAAATCACGCAATGGGAACGGAGGCAGAAGAGCGACGTGCCTTTGGGAGGGGGCGTGGCCTCCCTCTGCCTTACAGCGGAGCAAAAAAAAAAAAAAAGACTGTGCAGCTGTTCCAGGAAATAGCGCTGTTTAGTAATTTGGGCTCTGAAACGCACAAAATGTGGACACTTTCAAACTTATAGGTACTGTAGGGTATTGGAAATGAAAAATAAATAATTTATAATTAAAAAAAATATCATATATATATAATTAAAAAAAATATATATATATATATATAATTAAATAATCAAAATATCAATTCACCCTTGGGTAGGCACTGCCTACCTTGCCTACCCTGACGGCACGCCACTGCCAGTACGTGTGGTAGACCCTGCGCAGTCACGAAGGTCTGCAAGGATGCAAAGCGGACCTCCATGAGTCCGTTCTGCCCGAGTATGTTTGGGACTTTAGACTGTTGCTTCTCCACGGTGGTCTTTCCTACTGCTTGTTTTGCCACGTAACCGTTGTGTCTAACGCCGCGATGGAGACTTCTCCCGTCACACCCCAAAACAGCTCATGAGCACTCTGTTTGTAAAAAAAATGTCTCATTGGCTGAAAGGTCTCATCACGCTCCTGGATTTCTAAACCTTGTATATAGGTCCAAGACAAGATGTATAACTGCACAGTCCTTTCAGTTTGAACACTTTGGATTACACTATGCTCAACGGTGATACTGGATAATTGACCAAATTTGGCCAACAAAAATCTTACATACTGCAGCTTTAAGTAATTTGTATTTGAAAATTTTGACTAAGAACAAACAGAAAAGCTACGCAAACATTTTAATCCAAGGGATGTATTTGTTATGGTCTGTGATTTGCTCTCAAGCTCTGAGTGGGTTCCTACTTTAGTTAATGTTTTGTAGAGACAGTAAGTAGCTAGTTTTGATGTGTTTAGGTGTGCTTCATTCCTAATCAGCCTCCCTCACTATTTAGCTGAAGGTTTGGACACAAAACGGATGCTGGTTCATTGACATTGTTGCTGCGTGTGCTCCAACATTTTCCTCTCTTCAAAGTGATATTTCACCAACATGAAATTAAGAGGTCCAGGATAACAGGATGATGTCTGGGTTAGCTAAGCCCTCTCAGATCCCACTGGGATTCCCGTTCAACCAAATTCAGATCAGGCTGAATAGCAGCATCTTAGCAAAGACAGCTGTCACTCTTTAGGATGAGTACACAGTCATGGCTTTCTTCCAAAGACTGAGGTGTATGACAGATTTATTGATCAAAGACGTGAGAATGCAAACTCTGGAGGTTTGAAGACGTTGGCTACTGTGCAGTGAGTGAGAAGAGGCAAAAAAGAGACAATAAAGGACAGATTCACGTGAGTTTACTGATTAGTTACTGCACTGTTTTTACACCAATCAGCATTCCAAGAAAATGTCAATTACATATTAGATCATTCATTACACTTTTGATTAATAGTTTTTTTAAACTGAGCACTAAAGAATTAATATATGTGCTAATGTATGTGCACAGAGGGAAAATGACGTTCTGCTGATAAGTAATAAGATATTTGTACAAAGTTCTCTTTTTATATAAACATCTGTGCAGCCACACACCTCATTTGGCTTCTCTAAAGAATTGAAAATACATGAAATATGTATTGTGTACTATTAATTAATTAAATAAATACATGTTGTATTGAATACACAATAAATATTGTGTTGTGTATTATACAATGCACATACATTATTTTGCGGTCAGTTTAGTGTTTGGTCAAAGCGCAGAGTTCATTTAGAAATACAGTTTGGCTATAAAAATTGGCTCCATATCGCCTCTGTCAGATGAGCCGATATGTTTATGACCCAATGCACCACAGTGGTAGGTAAAAGCTATTGATTACAGCTGAAATTGAGTATTTTTGTGGTAAAAAAAAAAGAATTGAGGAGGAGAAGAAAGCAATGAGTACTATGGGCGACCGTGGCTCAGGTGGTAGAGGGTCGTCTTCTGATCGTGAGGTTGGGGGTTCGATCCCAGTACCTGACTATGTGTCGAAGTGTCCTTGGGCAAGACACTGAACCCTAAGTTGCTCCCAGTGGTCAACTAGCGCCTTGCATGTCAGTCCTGTCCCACTGGTGTGTGAATGTGAGAGTGATTGGGTGAATGAGCTGATATGTAAAGCGCTTTGGGACTGCTTCAGTGTGGGGATAAAGCGTTATATAAAATCAAGTCCATTTACCATTTACCATTTACTCTGGTGAGTATTTCAAACTGCTGCCTCTAGTTATGGATTACGCCGCTGCTAGTACGATAAAAAGGACACACTCTTTTTGAAGAAACACTTGATGTCTCATAATCAGGATATATGCGTAAATAGCCATGTGTTTTAGTTCAACGTACAGTTTATTGGTCCAAAACAATAACAAAATATAATCAGCTGTGGATTTCCACACTCTCAAACACGTAAGTCGCTCTGGTTTAAAACAAACATCATTATGACTTCAACTAGCATGTTTCGTAAAAAAGAAAATCACTATTTTCAAAAACAAAGGTTTTTGTGCTTTTTCTCTTTTTGTCTCATGGCGACTGGTTCCAGTTTTTTTCATGATGGGTCACAATTGTATCGATAATCGCTGCTTGGTACAGAACTCACTGCTGGCTCATTGAACGTACGGATGACTGCGTGTGCAATGAGGCAGCACTGAGTTCCGTTTGGTCACAAGTGCATTAGAAAAGATGTGATCTCAAAACGACTGTCATATACATCAAACAAGTGGAACAAACTATAGGGAGAATAGATGATGGACCAACATCTTTTTTATTTGATTTTTTTTTTAATTGAATTAAAAAATGTTCTACCCACAATACCATTGTAATTGACCGGTCGACAGCGATTGACGTATTGGGCTCTGCTAGGTCATCAAATGGCATGTTGCGAACAAGGTCTGGATTCACGGGGGGGACACCATCCTGGCCCAGATTATTCTATTCTAACTGACAAGGAAACTCTCAAACCAATTGCATGCAAGTTATCCATCCCATGTGACACTGTCTCAACCAGTTAGATTTGTGCATTGTCATAAATAAACAACGCGACACAGACTAGAGATATAGAGGAGAGCATTATCTGAGAAAGTGGAAGAAAGTAAAGAGAGAACACATGAAGAAACAGTTAAAGAAACAGACGACGGAGGAGAAGAAAGGGAGATTAACAGAGAAGGAGAAAGAGACACTCAGGAGATAGCGCCAGAGTAAATTGAGACAGCGCAGTAATTAAAAATAATGAACAATTGGCTCTAGGCCAAATAAAATAAAAATGGGCAGCATTTAAGCCAGAAAGGACAGACTAATTTCTGTTTATACTTCCCACAGGTAGCACTAAACCAGTCTGTATCATCTGTTCAGAAACGGTGGCACTTATTATAAGTGCCGATGTGAAACCACATTATGAGACAAACACCCCCTTGTAACTTAAAGAGAGTAGAAGAGTAAATTTGCAGTGTTATTTATGATGTTCTACATGATATATCACACAACACTCGATACATGTGCTTTAATCTGGGATATACGCTTTCACATGGAGGGGTTGTAAATCATTAAATTAAACCACAGATAGGATAGCATAAAAATAATTCATAAAGATTAAAATCATTTAGAAAGTCAAACTAGATTACGGCATTTTAAGTCTCTAATAATGTAACTCCACCTTCGCTGAATGCATGTGCGCTCCCACGGCCAGTGGATGCGGATTTTGTCAGGGGGGAGTAGATTGGCACAACATCACTCAATGGACACATTGGCTTGTATCCAGACAAGTGCGCACTAACCACGGGGTTTGCCCGTTTGCTGTTTCAGCTGGGTTATATTTCTGGTGCATCACTACACACAAACAACTTATGAGTCCGAATCGACGGAGCACCCGCGGTGTCCGCCATGTTGTAAACAATGCACTGAGCTGCTACAGGAAGCAGGAGGGTCAAATGTCATCGCGTCGCTGTGCTCCCTTAACCCTAACCCTTGGTTTTATTGTGTGAACCTTTGAATTTTATGTCACAGCTTTTTTATTTTGCGTTACATTCCTAATCATCAGCCTTAAACGTGGTTAGGGGCATGTATAGTTACGAGAAGTTCATAATCAATAACATTGTAATCTACTGGTCAACTTTGATTGATGTAATAATCTCTTCTAGGCCCTAGTCTAAAATTCACAAAACACTTTTGGTACTTCCTGCTAAACCAAACCCAGTAGTTATATAAGCACAATGGCGTTCACGCAAACATGTCTGAATATCTTCCAACATCCAAGAAACCTCTGTGACCTAAAGTATCGACTGGATTGGAGTACAGTATTGCTGCGTGAGGTTTATAGAAAAAGACCGCAAATGCAGCTGTTGTTCTGCTTTGTTGTAAAGAAAGTCAAAGGAGAAAAGAGAGATAAACTCATGTCAGAGGATAATCATAATAGTTTCAAACCACAGTAGTTTATTTTAATTCAGAATAGCATCTTGGCATATTTTTAATGTTACAAGCAGAGTTTCTGTGCAGATTGAATAGAGTTATTTTCACAAATATCAGCAAAAGATTACTATATGTGGGAAGAGGGGTTAGTGACAGCACCATTGACTGTGCATTGAGCCGAATGTTCAAAAGTAATCAACACTTATCAGGAGGCAGTGACTCAGGTGGTGGAGCAGGTTGCCTTCTGATAAGAAGGTCAGTTGTTCAATTTCAAAGCAAGTTTATGTGTCAGTGTCCTTGAGCAAGCCACTTAACTCCAAGTTGCTCCTGATGGAGGACTTTAGCTCCTTCATGGCAGCTTAGTCATCATTGGTCTGCAAGTATGTGCATAAACAGGTGAACGTGACACTTACATCATCCCACATAAGAAGCACTGTACAGGAATAAAGCCTGCAAATGAGTGTACTGTTAGTGGTACAGGCTAGAATACATCATATAGGTTTATAAACTATATTTTTAAATCTACTGAGCAGGTTATGGCATGTTGTTTATAAGAAACTGAAATAGCACTGCATGAAAAACACAGAGGCTTAAAACCAATGCGTTGTCATCAAGCTCTGCTGATGATAACGAGCCATTCATTTGATTCAGGTGTGATGGGACACATCTAAAAGTCTCAGAAATCAGGCCCTCGAGAACTGGAGTTCCCCAACCCATGGTCTAGTGTTTCGTTCGAAGGACCGCTGTCCATGCTAGCTGCTACATAGTTAGCGTTGAAGTGGAAGAGTTCCACTGTAAGGCTGGAGGCTAGCAGAGCTCCGGTGATCCACAAACTCTTTCTTGCACAATTTACACACAACTGGGCTTTAGTTTTCCATCCTGTGTGTTTTTTTGTTTTTTTGACTAAAATGAACGCGCACAAAGACTTCTCCTTAGGTTCTACTATTGTAGCCAGTGCATCAGTATTATGGGCATACCAGGTGCAATGAGAAAGGTTCCACACTGTTTGGGGTACAAAAAAAATAAGCGATGAACGGCGTACATTTTTTTAGTACGTTATTTTTTCCGATAGATAATTGATAACAATTAACACGTTAAAGTGACAGCCCTAACTAAAACGCTCAAGCATTACAAAGTGCGTGGGCTCCATTTAAGAGGTAAATCTATAGGTAGACAGAAATGTTGGGATCAAACGACCTTAAAAGGTTTATTTACTAAACAGAACCTGGTCATTGAAACACTCTTTGTGTGGAGTTTTCATGCCCTTTTGTTGCTTTTATCAGGGTACTCCATCTTCCACAGTCCAAAAACATGATAGGTTATGTTTTCAGGTTTTGAAAATACTAGTAGGAATGTATTAATTGGTTAAAAATAGATTGTAAAATAATGAGAAAAAAAGAAAAGTAAAGCTGAACTTGACAGATATTTTCTGTGTGTTATGTGCTGTTTTTATCACCCACAGCAGTGTTGATTTTGGTCTCTATTGTGTGTGTTTTTTCTTCTGGTCTGTTCACAACAACTGTCCTTCCAATGCAAAGTACCTGCTCGGTGGCGCGGAAGATAGCAGCTCTGTCTGTTTTTTGACTTCAGTTCAAAACCCACATCTGTTGAAGGAGTTTGAAACACATCACTTTTTATTGTTATTGAATATGCATTCATTTAATTTAATTTTCTTTCAAAAAAGGAGTTACGTTACGGTAGTCTTCATTTTCTAATAAAAACATTAAGAAATCTGCAGCTTGATAGACTTTTTACACAATGAGAGACAGTGCCACACTGCAGCTGCTCTGCTGAAATTCTCCTCTTTTTGGCCATCTGTGCAGAAGTGGCTTTTATCCCACCAAAAAAAAAGTCTGATTGAAATATATGAGGTACAGCAGCAGCCCACCACTCAAACCATTGGCATTGCATAGCAGCCAGACAAAAATAAATGGTTGGCTGCACTTCTCTCCAAAATATAACAATGGCAATAACAATTTGAATCACTGTGTGCAATTCCAAAGTTTACCTAATCTGAATATGTTCAAATACTGCTTGACTGAATTTCTATTGGTTGATTGGTTGAATTCAATATTACGATAACGTTTGCAGTGCTCAGCAGAGCTAGAATTTTAGACAAAATGGGGAAATTGGTTTCATCAGAGAGTCCATTGACTAACTATTAGTAAAGAGACACATAGCATTGAGCTCATGTTGTATACTATGTAGTCCTCTTTAAAGGGGGTATCATGTTTTTTTCAGGCACATAGTACCATTCTATAGCATACTCAAATAACTATGCTATTCAATTTTTTTTTGGAAAATGCAGCAAATATAAAAAAAAGAACTTAAAATAAATTTCCCTCTGTAGTACACGGTTCATGATGCTTCAATTTCACCTCTGTCTCTTTAAGAAACTCCAAGCTTGTCTGGCGCGCTCATGAACACGCCCTCTTCTGTTGTTGTGTGCACTGTATATGGCTATTTTTTTTACATTTTAACATTGCTACAATACATTAGAATGATTATCAAAGTGAGGAATGCTCACGTACAGACAGAGATCTCTGTTGCAGACACACACACACACACACGCACATGCACACACACACACACGCACATGCACACACACACACGCACGCACACTCGTGCTGCTGCTGCTGGCTTTATAATCCAGAATAGGGATTGCATTGTGTCTGTGTACTTATTAATCCACTAATAATAAGCTCTTTTTTTAAAGCAGTCGTCTGAAAAGGCAGGCAACTACTACGATGAGCAGAGGAAACCGATCAACACGCAGTTATCTCTCAGCTGTTTGCTGTGACTGCAGCTGATTTGACGGAGCTGGAACCGGGGGAGGGGTACGAGTTTTATTTCCTTTTTTATTTTATTGTTATTTTCTATTTTAACGTGTACATTAATGAGTACAGACAACATAAGCCATGGGTTTCTTACAAAAGCATTTAAAATAAGTAAATGAAAAGCTAAATCTGCAGAGGCGGGTGCTGTGGCCTGAACTAAGGAAGAGAACATAGGAGGGGGAGGGGCTCTGCTGTGGAGCAGTGGGCGGTAACTCGGTTGGCGATGAAAGGTCCGAGGTGTCTCTAGGAGGTGGGGGCGTTCCTAAGAGGTGAGGGCGTTCCTAGGAGGACTCAAGCGTATTTACACCTAAAATGGCTGCTGTCGGAGTTTTTAAAGATTACTCAAACATACATGAATTAACTAAGGCAACACTCCGGGCATGTTTTTAATAAGGGGATGACATATAACATGATATAAATCTTGAGAAAAGTCAATTTTACATAATACCACCCCAACCCAACACCCCCCTTTAACAGACAACTAAGGGATTGAAAAATGTCTACCATGTGCAGTCATTTAGTACATTTAAAATACAGAATGATATATTGAGGTTTACACTAGATAGTCACTTAACAGTACCTTTAATGTTATTATCTTTGCACCTTACTACGCAAAGAACAGTTATCAGTTTAAGAACTGAGGTAATTGACCTATGTTGAAGTTGTTGCTTGTAATTTTGTCTGTCTCTGTAAGCCTGTGATAGGCTGCCGTTCCTTCCACAGTGTACACCATAATGCATTGGATGTAAACTTGTATAGGTTTTATGCAATAATCCAACAACCGTACATAAAATAATTGGAGCTATAAATTGAATGAATGAAAAGATAGTAGAGATATAGAAGTAGAGTAGCAGTAGTGCTTTTCTGCCGAGGGTGAATCTTTTGATGTTTTAGTCTTTTATTCTGTAACAAATTGATACACAGGGGGGTTCACACAGTTCCTTTAACAAGATTGGGGACGTGAGGAGTCACTAATGTTTACTCCCCAACCTGCACTGTACACTGTTTCAAGCCAATAAAAAACATCTAGAGATGTCAGCCTGTTTTCTTTTTTTTGTTTTTGTATAACATATTTTACAGAAGTTAAAAAGCTACATTCAAGCTAACCCGACGTGTACAGTATGCGTAGTATACTAATGTTTTATTCAACATTTTACTTTACGAGGCAATCTTTTAACTGCTCACAAAGTACACTGCCGAACACATAAATTCATGCATCATTAAACAGCTGCAAACCAATTTCTCATCACCAACTGTGTCATAAAGAAATATACCAAAGAATGCATTTAAGCATGCTGTATGTGTTAGTCTTAATTTGTCTGTTACAGATAATCAACACACTTAGGATCATGACTTCAATTCAGGTTTCAAAATATTAGTTGAGGCGTCACTGACGTTTTTATTATCATTTCCTCACTGAAGGTGGTGGTGAGTGGACTTGGCAGGTCCTGCTATTCTGTAAGATAACAAATGGTTCATTAATTAAAAAGGTACACTCCAGATAATATTTCAATGCATGTGTCTGAAGGTGTTAGCTGCCATACAAGACAGAATAAAGAAGAATCAGTGCTGCTAAGGTCAAAGGAACAAATACCGGGAACACCATGGGTAAGAAGTTCAGAGGTTAAATGGTAAAGAGACAGATATGTCCACACACCACACATTAAAAAAAAACTGCTTTTTTTACACACTTTGGAAAATTACTTTGAGTATTTACAGTTTTTCTCAGTCACTTTGGTGCTTTTCTCAGATCTTTTTCTCATAACTATCAGTTCAACCTGCACAACATTTAGTCATTTGTTCACATCATAGTAGTTTATAATGCTTTTGAACACGTATCAGTTGCTTTCATACAATTCTCTGCTGTTTTATAACATTATCATTTGCTTTTGTCATGTCAGTCAAAATAAACTATACTTATGGATGCTAAATAGTCATTCCCAATAAAACTGATAGTCTTCATTTCATTGCTTGAGTCATTACATACACAATTGTTGAACTAGTTTTCAAATTCTGCCGAGCAAATTTTATTCCTTTCTTTATCGTTTTTTCTTGTAAATGTCTCCTAAACTGAACACAGGATGATATCTGTTGTGATGTAGATGAAAATATATAACCAGACAGACAGGAACGTCTGGATGTACCAGAATGATTTACCTATGTTCAGTTACAATATGTACTGTTACAGTATATTGTTCACATTTGTGCACAGCTCTACCAAAAGGGTGTTTCTTATTATTAGTGTTTTTTATTTTTTTTTGCACAATGCTCTAGAATTGCAAAGAGCATATACAGTAAAAATGTGAAATATTCATATTCAGTGTCTTGTACTCACTTACTCCTCTAACTACAGCAATGTGTAACTTTACTGTAGTTTTCAATTGACTGTACAAGTAGTGTATAGTGCTGTCTTGAGCATTTTCAGGTAATGTCACTGAGTTCACCTTTTTTTTTCATTGGAAAACAATGAGAGAATAAACTGTCATAATGAAAACATGACAAAGCCATTTGACACTGGCAGTTTCATTGAGAAATGCACTAACCTGCTGTGCAAATGTTCATAGTGATGTGAGAAAAGCACCAAAGCGAATGAGAAAAAAATAAGGATCAAATTGATTTACTACATTACATGCTGACACTTTTTTAAGGACACTACTGCATTAAGGGGTAAAATTCTGTGTTGTCGCACTGTTAGATGACCAAGATCTTTAAAAATTCTACCTACAACAAAGAAAATATAAAATGATGCAAGATTTCTAACAAGATATGGAGGCCCAAGTTTATACTTACTGAAGTCCCTAGTTTCAGCAGAAGTAGTTAGGTTGGGGATTGATTATAGAAGCCCTGGAGTAGCTAACCAGGAGGACCAGGACAATTACCAATGGGCTGGTCAGATGTTAAAGCGGTGTTAAAGCGTGATCGTCAATCATAACACGGTTGATCATGTATGCTGCTACTGCTGTCACTGTCCCTCCTCCGCCTCCACTGGCAGCTCTTTCCTTTCTATGCAGATGAACCCCAACATAATCTGTTAGTATAGATATAGAGATGTGGGAACTAGAGCGGCACACTCCCTCCCACCCCCACAACCCATCAGCCTTGGTCCCTACTTACACTTTAAAAAAAGAAAAAGAATCTGAATTTAAGCTTAATTTGTCTGACTTATATTGTTCAAATAATTGATGCATACATCTATGCGTTTGTTATGATTTGCCATATTATTTTTAATAAATGAAGCAGGTGAATGGTTACATACACACGATGTTGTGGCCATGCCTTCCATTTTTCACATAGAGATCATGGGTTCGATTCCCTAAGTGAATATTTTCCATCCAAAGCATGTTTTCTTTTCAAACAGCATAAATGAAAAATCATGATTTGATTTTTCAAAGTTTCATTTTCTTACCCTTAACAAAAAGAAGTATAGCTAAAGGGCATTATACTAAGTATACTTAAGTATAGTTTAAGTATTTTTTGCTCAGTACTCTTTTAGGTTCTCTTTTAAGTGTATCTCTGATAAGTACATTAAATGTAAACTGAGAGTAAACTTTAAATATTTTTGTTTAACATAAGTATACTCGAAGCCAGTCAACTAGTGGGTCGGGACCCAAAAGTGGGTCAAGGACCTGTACTGGGTGGGTTGCGGACAGCTGGTGAAAATTAAATAAATCCTTAATGTCTCTCATGTTGTATTTTATTTTGAAAGAATTTTCTTTTGATAGGCATGCTGTGAAATTCATGTTACACAGGAAAATATGTAGATTTTTGTTTGGAAAAAATATTATATATGTGTTTTCAACAGCTATTTTTGAAAAACAAAATTTTGTTGGTTGAATTCTTAAAAAAAAAAAAAAAAAAAAAAAAGTGGGTCGCAATTTAATGTCCGTTGCAAAATGTGGGTCCACCCTGGGACCAGTTGAGAACCACTGCTCTAAGCAACTTTAAATAGACTTGTTTTTTCGTAAGGGTAACATTAAAGATGCCCTGTTCATCAATTCTAGTTATCTTAACTGCATGCTGTTAAAAGATATTCATTCATTAGGTGTAGATACTGGTTTTGTTGAAAAGAATGTGTTCCAAAGACTAATGTTGGAGATATGCACTCATGTTGAAATAAATCTACATTTTGAAGCAACCTGCACTGAATCAATAATATTTTCTGAAAGTACACTAAATTACAAGGCTATACAGAACAGTGTGCTAGATTTAACATGGAAGTTTATTAAACGTCATTTATATAACAATATGTTGTGATCTAAAGCGGTCTGAGGCATGTACCCCCAGGGCTGAAAATGAGTCGTACTCTGGGCCTGGATTACAATGTTATTAGTATTATTATATAGTATAGATGTATAATATTAGTAATGGGATTATAAAAAGTGTGGGTTATTCTTAAATCCAAGTCATCTTTAACGGTATAATGAGTGTAAACATAGTTTGCAATAAAAACATTTTAAACAAACTAAACATCACAACTTTTACATCACATTATAGATGACACCAGCATTGATCCAATAATAAGTCATACATATGTTTGAAACCAGAGTATCTTTAAATTTAAAAACTGTGTTGTACCAAACTAAAACATTTAAAATTTAAAACTAACATTATAGAATGATTGTGATAAAGCAATCAAAGAAGTTTACACATTGTCTTCCAGGTTTTTATTTCTTTTAATCAGCTCCCTTTTGTTCAAAAGCTGTAATTAGAAAACATGATATACATAGAAGTTTGTATCTAAAAGCTACAGATGCAGAAGAACACTTACTAACTTTTTTCTCACAGTAATACATGATTAACCAGTAAACACCAAAGAGAGCTTTAAAAAAAAGAAGTTACTATTAAATTACTGGGATGGCCCTGAAGGTCACAAAGCTTCTTGTTTTAGACTATAGCTCAGATCATACTGTATATGTAGATATGATTCTCAGAACTGAACATCTCCTTTGCCCTTTATTATAAAACCTTGTTTTTCCGATTTGGAATCCTCAAACAACTACACTCAAAACATTTTGATATCATGAAAAAGTTCAATATTTTTTGTCCCTCATTTCAGAAAGTGAAACCCATATATGATATACATAGATCAGTGTTTCTCGGACCATCTAACTCGACAAATAACCAAAACCAGTAGATATCTTTAATATTTCAAATTACAGCTTAATAGCAGCATCTATTCACTCATTGTCTCCGTTGCCATCTTAAAGGGAAGAATGGTTCTGCTTTTGCTGAGACATTGGTAAAATAATGTCTGCCTCCAAACTGGAGAGTTTTAGTTTCATGTTTTGGCTCACATCAATCCGCTACTTGGTTTTCAGACCAAGTGTGGAAATTCTACTTCACAGCTGTAGTGGGTTTCAGAGAAGAGTCCGCGAGCTCAGCGTGCTTAGGCTGGATGTGAACCCAAAAGTCCTTCAAGCTTTTTTCTCTGAAAGTGTTCCTCAGTGTCCAGTAAAGGATGTTGTTGAGCTCTTCTTCTGCAGTGAGGAGAAAATCTGCATGTGTTAGGAATCAGTCAAACTACGGGCAATCTAAACAGGTGCACCACAGTTCCATCTTGAGTCGTGCAGTTTTAATTATGTCCTGCACATTGAAGATGGTGACAGTTTTTCTTTGCAGCACTTAGTCAAAATGTTTGGAGTACTGAAAATATCAGCCAGATATGCCAATCGTACATACGGGGGAGAACTTAATAATGCGGCGAACATCAGTATAAAAAAAGGGGTTTTGAGTGTCAGTTTCCCATTTCTTCACACAGAACTTTCAAAAGACGAGTGTTCAGTGCTTTGTTTTTTATTCCACAATTTTCACAGACCCATCCTGCTTTGATTTGAGGCATATTGGCATTTTCTTCACATCCAGTTGTTCTCTATAACTGCATCAGTGTGTTGCTGTGGCGCAGGGTGCGACTGCACACAAGCGCGTAACCAACACATCCAACACATCTTGACTAGGGCTGAAACAATTTAAAAGAAATTGCAAAAATTCCTCCATAAGCGCAGAGACCGCACACCACTAGCGCGCCATCAGTACGCGACAAACATTCTGCATTTAGTAGACGCTATGGTGCAGAGTAAGAGACAGAGAACATCTAAAGTCTGGGATCATTGCGTCCTTAAAAATGAAGAAAACAAGGTGCAGTCATGTGTCTACTGCAAACAATACCTGACATACCACAGCAGTACGACTTCAATGACTCAGCATCTGTGCCGGAAGCATGCGGTAACTCTAGCTTCGGATTGCTACAGCGGCTACACCCAGCGGCCTGTGTAGCAGCGGAGCCTCGTACCAGCGGTGTCCCCCAGCGGAGGAGACATCAGCGGGGTGATCGGAAGCACGCACGGCACGCGTGCACACACAAACCACAGTAGACTGTCTTTAAGTCATTATAAAGGTAAGGTATTAAATCTGATTTAACCAAATTTAAGGCCTTAAAAGCTTTACATTTGAGAAAAAGGGCATTAAATTTGAGAAATTGTAGCATTAAATATTGTGCTACAATTAAGTGTTTACAAGGTCAGTTAAAGTGAAATTAACTTTTATTCTGAATTAAAGAGGAAGTACTGCTCCCATGTAAACGTGGCCATTGATGCAGTAATTCATGCAAATTGAGGCTTAGAAATGAAAATAGTTTAAGAAACCAAACATTTGTGTATAAACTACCTTTTTTGTTGATCTGTTGTAATATTCTAATTTTCTGAGATGTTGAATTTTGGGTTTCATTGTCTGTAAAACGTAATCATCAAAATTTCAAGAAATCAACCCTAGAAATATTTCTCTCTATTTGTCTATATCATATATAGTTTTCACTTTCTGAAGAGTGACACAAAACACGAAACTATTTCGTGATATTCTAATATTTTTAGATTTACCTTTGTATGTGAGCTGTATTTTAATGTTTTATGATGTTTTTTAAATTTGACTTCACTGGTGCTGCAGCCTGTCCTGAAGCCCCCTGTCAGAGGTGTGAATATGATTCAATGTTTTTAAACAAAGTAGAATTTAGAGGAAATCTCGAGGTTCAAAGCCCATGATTCCAGGAACATTGAAGCTTCAGTCCAGAAGTGTGCAAAGAAGGTGACAGGAGGATTATATTTACAAGCCACAACGTTTTGTGTTTCGTGTTCCGTCTGTCACAACTGTAAAAATCAATAAAGACAACCAAACTTATTCTGAGGACTTTTCGAGGACATTTTTGTC
The DNA here is from genome assembly GCF_900634775.1 of Gouania willdenowi. Taxonomy (NCBI): domain Eukaryota; kingdom Metazoa; phylum Chordata; class Actinopteri; order Blenniiformes; family Gobiesocidae; genus Gouania; species Gouania willdenowi. Next base: position 31,076,258 of record NC_041060.1, read on the forward strand.
TCGTAAATGTGTTTATATGCATTTCAACCGAGGACAGCTGAAAGATCTTCAAGGAAACCTTCTTCAAATGACCAAAATGAAAAAGAGCTAGAAGAAACATGTTAACCATGAGTATGTAACGTCTTCACTTCCACCTAAAATACATTTAGCCTTTCCAAACCTTTGCTTTGGAAGTGAAAAAATTTATTTTCAAAAAATAATTCTGAACCGTCTGAAAACCTTTTTTAAAAAGTGAAGTTTTCTATGCTGTCTGTTGTGGTTATGGTGCTGGAATTTGCCCACTTTCTAACTGTAACTTTAGATGAATAACAGAGATCACAGCCTCCCTGTGAAGTGAGTGAAGCTGTGAGGGTTGAAAGAGTTGATGACATGAAGTTGTAGATTCATGCCTGAGGAAAACACCAAGCAGTTTGTTTTTTGCTATTCTAAGTTTTGTTCCAAAGGATTTGCTGCGTCTCCGTGTCATAAACCTTGGAGGGAGAAAAAGAAAGCATTGTTGCTTGCTTTCATCAACAGTTTGAATTGAACGTTAAACCCCAAATATAACAAGACTTAAAAAACCCTGCCTATTTTAAACATTCAAACTGTTTAGCCCTTCCTGACATTACGAGTATCGATTAGCGTAGCTTAAGGAAGTGTTTTGTGCTGGCTGTGGCATATAATTATCTCCTGCTGTTTTTGGCTGATAGGGAAAAAAAATGCCATGTTGGAATAAATGTTAATCTAAGTTTTAGAAGAGTGGGGAGATACAGTACATGTCTCAGTGCACATTAGGAACTAGTTATGAAACTCTATCATTACAGCACAATGATTGAAATAATTCTTTCGACTGCAAGAATTTACCAGTAGTACAATTTTTGCTTGGCCTTTTTAACCAAGCAAGGAAGAAACATTTGGGACTGTAACTGTGGTTAAATACTGTATCTCCCAGAATGATGATGCAGGGATTTGTTAAGTTGCTTCACAGAATTCAGTTCTAAGAATTCCAAGCATGTTCTCTCGGGACAAAACACATTTATTTTAGGATACCACATTCAGTGTCTTTTGACAACAATCTACAATTCAGATAAATTTCTTTAAATAAAAAAAATAAAAAAAGAGTTAATTAGTTTCATATTCCATCCATTTTCTTCTGCTTTATCCGGGGCAGGGTCGCGGAGGCAGCACTCTCAGCAGAGATGCCCAGACCTCCCGATCCACGCACACCTCCTCCAGCCGTTCTGGGGGGACCCCGAGGCGACACCAGGCCAGCTCAGAGACATAGTCCCTCCAGCGTGTCCTGGGCCTTCCACGAGGCCTCTTCCCAATAGGACATGACATTCACATTCAAAAAAATGGTTTTTATTTGGTTGTAAAGTATCATGGGAAAAAATACATGAATAAATATTTTATTTGTCAATTTGTCAAGTTGCATTTTGACTGGGATGACCATTGAAATGTGTCTTTATTTTATTAGTGAATCATTTGACAATGTATTTAATGGGTTTTGCATTGCTGATTACTTTTATTCTAATATGGGACACGATTCATGAGACAGGCTTGTAATTATTTCCAGTATTGGGGTAATGTGTTATAAAGTCAAGGGGCGGATTTGGCCCCCGGCCCTTGAGTTTGACACATGATTTAATCCAATGTTACACCTATAATGTAATGTGCCTATAATGATTAAAATAAAACACAACCAGATCAATGATTGGTTTTAAAATGACTAACGTTTCACATCCCAGTCTCATGCTGTACCACATGGACTGGCCTGCCCTCCATCAAACACTTAGGCCAGTGTTTATCAACCTTGGAGTCGGGAATTAAAATGGGGTTGCCTGAAATGTCTAGTAATTGTTTTTTTTTTTTTTTAATTAGGGTCCAAAGTCCCAGAATGAGACATAGGAACCTATTGTAATTGCTTGAATTTATTATTATTATTATTATACACAGCCTGACTTTGATGATTAATTTGACCACCTGAGCATGTCCAAAGTCTCACCAATTGAACGTACCTTAGGCCTCGTGAAAAATTTGATCATTTGGTGCAATGAAAAAAATCGCAAAAAATGCAATGGAACCCAAAATGAGCAAAAAGTTACATTATGACCCCGCCCAAAACCAAACAGGAAGTCAGCCATCTTTGGTCAAAGGTCAAAAAAGGTGTTTCGTCCTGGAAACGCATTTGCACGAACTAGTCTGAGGGGCTTCATCCGATTTGCTTCAAACCTGGCCAGAACAATTAGGACCCACTGAAGATTAAAAATCATCGAAGGAATTTGCGTATCTTCAACGGTTTGGTCGTGGCGCCGTTGCAAAGTTGCAATGCTAATTTTTTTTAGCACGCCACAATTAGAAAATCCCTATAACTCTGACATACAAATTTTGATCAGCTTCAAATTTCACACAAATTGCATTTGCCCAAGCCTATTCATAACTGCCTTGAAACATTTCCCATCATGCCTTGCATTTTTGATTGGTGCCATTTAATGTCATGTTCACTGTTAGCAACTCGGAAAATGCCTATAACTCTCAAATGCAAAGTTCAAAGTGCTTCATAGTTGATACACATGATGACTGTCCAGCCCTAAACAAGATTCAATATGAAAAATACCCATCATGCCTTGCGTTCTCAGATGGCGCTACTTTTAGTGGCATTCGATGCTAACAGCTCTAGCGGAAAGACGATCTGTTGTGTTGACCTAAAAATATTGTTGGATGAACCTAAACAGATGGGAGCAGGTTGCTGATGAAGATTAAACAGGCTGTGTACAGTGGGAGGGACCTATAATGTCGTCGGAAAATCCTTCGCCATTTCCTTGCCATCACATTCTAAATACTATATCGTGTGTGTGTGTGTTTGGATGTGCGTGGATCAGTTGCCGTGGTTACAGCTTATTTGACAGTTACCTGCAGTCAATTTAAAAATCCCAATAACTGACAAACATAGGTCGATCTGCTTCCAATTTCACACAAAGGACAAATGCCCAAGCCTATTCATGACTATTTTGAAACATTTCCCATCATGCCTTGCGTTCTTGACTGGCACCATTTCCCTCGCCATCACATTTAAAATACTATATCTTGGCCATTTTTTATGAAATTGCATTGAATTCGCTGAGATAGATTTTTAACTGGTTTTTCGCTTTATACTGGGTTTTAACACATACTATTGTGTAAACTGGACTTTTAACTGGTTTTACTGGTTTTTCCTTTTATATTGAGTTTTTAACACATACTACTGTGTAAATTGGACTTCTAAATGTTTTTACTGGTTTTTTTCTTTAATAACTGGTTGTTAGCACATACTACTGTGTAAATTGGACTTCTAACTGGGTTTTCCTTTCATACTGGGTTTTTGACACATACTACTGTGTAAATTGGACTTCTAAATGTTTTTACTGGTTTTTTTCTTTAATAACTGGTTGTTAGCACATACTACTGTGTAAATTGGACTTCTAACTGGGTTTTCCTTTCATACTGGGTTTTTGACACATACTACTGTGTAAATTGGACTTCTAACTGGTTTTACTGGTTAATGCTAGGTTATTGCCACGTTAATGCTATTGCTAGGGTAATGTTAATGTTTGGCTAATGCTAATGCTAGGTGAATGCTATTGCCAGGTTAATGTTAATGTTTGGCTAATGCTAATGCTAGGGCAATGCTAATGTTAGCCCAATGCTATTGCTAGGTTAATGTTTATGCTAGGTTTTTGTTAATGTTACGTTAATGCTATTGCTAGGGCAATGCTAGATTTATGCTAATGCTACTTTAATGCTAATGCTAGGCTAAGAGTAAGGCTAGGTAAATGTTATTGCTTGGTTAATGCCAACGCAAGGTTTTTGCTAATGCTAGGCTAATGTCGGCCCAATGCTAATAATGGGTTAATGCTATTGTTAGGCTAATGCTACATTAATGCTAATGCTAAGTTTATATTAATGCTAAGTTAGTGCATGTGAATGTTAGGCTAAAGCTATATTAATGCTATTGCTAGACTAGTAATGCAAATGCCAGGTTAATACAACATTAATGCTAATGCTAGCTTAATGCTAATGCAAGCTTAATGTTAATGTAACATTAATGCTATTGCTAGCTTAATGTAAATAATAGCTTAATGCTAATAATAGCTTAATGCTAATGCAACATTAATGATATTGCTAGCTTAATGCTAATGCTAACTTAATGCTAATGTTAGGCTAATATTAATATTGGCCCAATGCTAACGTTGGGCTAAGGTTAGGTTAATGCAATTGCTAGGTTAATGAGAATGCTAGGCTAATACTAATGCTAAAGCATTTGAAATCCAATATCTCAGCTGTATTTTCACCAATTTGCACTGAATTTGCTCAGGCCAAACCCAAATCCCCAACATTGGGATACGCGACCTTGGGTTACTGACCCCGGCCACTACTTCTGTTTTGTACTTAAACTTTCTCAAATATAAATATAGTTCAAATCAAATGCAGTACAAAAATATCTGAAGTGGAGCACTTTTGCACTTTTGTGCACCAATCCTGGCTACTCTGTGTTTGTAACACACTTAAATAAACATGATCAGAAACTAATTCTGGAAGAATAAAAAAATGTTTCTGGGGTCACCGGACATTTATGAGATTAAAATGAGGTCCCAACCGAAGAAAGGATTGTGAACCTCTGACTTAGGGTTTGTAACATATAATAACACTGATGCTTCTGATCCATATTTTTTCCCACTGATGTTTTGTGGCGAATTGGAGAGAAATATATCAGTTTAAAGTTTTTAAACACATTTTATGTTGTTTTCTGTTTTTACACTCACACTGTCATTTTTTAACATTTCAATATTTTATGCAAAGTGTCCACTTATCACATATTTATATTCATTAATTTTTACTTGGTACTTATTGTGTATGTAACTTTTTATGTGTTTGAGGCTGTAACAAGTGAATTTCCCTGTTGTGGGATTATTAAAGTAGAAATAAGCAATAATCAATCAATCCATAAATACTATGCAGACAGGCTAAGTGACATTATGGTGTCTTATATCTGCATCCTATCAGTTATTCATAAGTTTTTCAAGGCTTTTGTTTTAGTTTAATACCCTGGGAGGTATAATTTCCAATATCATTTGAAGTTATTTTTGAGATTTGTCAAGAACAGATCGTTTAATGTATTGATGGGTGATATGGCAAAAATATCACAAATTTAAAAAAATATGATCACGATCACAATTCTTTTTACATTAACTTTAGCAGCTGCAGATAAAGCACCTGAGGTTTTAAAAAAAGCTGGCTAATGTTTTCTTCTTTGTTTTCTTTGGTGGAATTTGTTCCTCGACCTCAGGCCTTTGTGATGTGGATGGAGGCTGATGGTGTGCTTGTGCATCCAGGATGAACTCCAGTTCAGAAATAGCTTTGGATTGTACTCCCTCTGTCAATGTATTGTGATTTGAACTTAGGATCAAGAAGCGATGCCATGTCCAGCAGGGCATCAGTGGTGGGATCCTGGTATTTTTCTGTGAGGTAGTTGTTGTTTGAAAGCTCACCATCGTCATCATCCTGTTTAAGGATGCTGACTTTCAGCATGTGCAGGACTGCCTTGACATAGGAGACACTCACATAATCATCCCCTGAAAGTGTATCTGTGAAATCTCTCAGTGGACAAAGGACCTTCTTTATGGACTCCATTACATCAGTATCTTACCATGATGGTACCAAGTGCCTCGTTTTCTTATCTGCATTCAGGACCTGAGAAATGGCCTTTTCTTTGTCCAACACTCTCTCAAACATGGCAAGTTTGGAGCCCCATCAGGTTGGCGACTCTGTGATGAGTTTTTTTTGTTTGAGGTAGTTTCATTTCTGTTTGAGCTTGGCTCAAATCTCTTTTCTTCTTCCAGCTAGAGGAGAATGCACTCACCACTTTCTTGCCGACAGACATTGTACGTGTTACACAAGGATCTTTGGCACTTTTTTCTGAAAGAATAACACAATATATTAACCACCTGATGTATTAACTAAATCAAAATAAAATCAGGTTAAGTACATAGTGTAATTGTCTATTGTTTATATTGAATTAAGTTTAGCAAAAGTGATTAATAATTGTTTTTTTCCAATAAAAAAAAAAAAAAAAATCATAGGCTAATGTAATAAATTACTGAATTCTGTGGTTCTAGTTAATTCTGGAGTTATTTTAATAAAATAGTTAATTCAAACACTGTTTTTTTCTGTGTTCTTAGTTTATTGAGTGTTTTTAACATGTCATTACAATACCTTTTGGGCAGAGCTGCGGTGCGTGCGCGCGCAGCCCTCATTAAAAATTTCAGTTCTTTAACCTTATAAAAAACAGCTACCTTTTGTATTATATACCGTAGTTATATTACAATTTTGTTAATTAAACATTGAGTACTTTTTGTGTGCCAAGATCAGGGAAGTGTCCTCTTTCCTGGAAATCAGAAATGTTCATCTAATGTTATATAACAAGACATGGTTTTGTCAGCTCGTGCTGATAATATTGCTCCAATGGCTGCATGAGTTCTGCTGGAACAGGCAGTGTGTCTATTCATATTATTTTAATATTTTTGTTTTATTTTGATATCATTTCCACTGTGTATTTCTGATGCTTTTTTTAATTAGCTATTGTATGGTCTAATGCAGTCCCATCATAATCAGGTTGCATCCTGACTGACCATAGCCAATAAAATGTCACAATATAGCAGTGTGTGTGACATGTGTTAGTTTGCTGGAGCAGTGTATCCGTGTGGGAGTTAACCTCCGAACCCAGCAGTGTTTCTCTGACCTTTAACCTCGTGGCCGGACAGCACCACAGGCACCTCTTAAACTTGTCAGCACTCTTCGTTTTTCAGGTCAGGCAGCAAAGATTTATTGTTTGTGTCCTCGCTACAAGGAGCACCGCTGGGTAAAAGATGATTGTCCTACTGAGCAGGGGAATAAACTGTGGTGTGATAATGTGAAGAGCCCCAGCTGGTGCTGATGAGAAACTAGCACTGGCTCAAAGTAGGAACTCAGCTTTAGTTCATGATTTTTTTTTTAATTTGCATGCTTACCCATGGATGACTTCAATATTCTGTTTTTATTTTCATATTCTGAGATATTTATCAACGTTTGCACACATACGCTCACACCTGTGATAAAATGCTATTTCGTTTTTTTTATTGTGCCTTCTAAAAACAGGAATTCTTGAAATATATTTTACATTTTTGTTAATCTACCAAACGCGATTGAAGAGACTAGATTTCTGCAATCTCAAGTGACCCAACTTGCGTGATTCTGGCAACTTGGTCATGCCCAACCTAGTCGCTCAAAGTTGAAAAATTTTATCTTTTCAAGCGACAACTCCCTCGGCCGTCACTGTCTGTTGAGCCGAGGCAGTAGACCCTTCCTCCCGCTACAGTGAGGCGGTTGCAGCGGGATGGTTGTACACTTCCTCAACTTACCCGAGCAAAATTAAAGCGGTCAGCTTGTCGAATAAGCCTACATTCTGAGTAAACTCATCTTTTAGTAACTCCGTAAGTTGATCATTTATAACATAAAAGCGACGCTGTAAACGTACAGCTGTAGAAGAACTGATCAGCCCTCTCGATGCAGCAGCTCTCTCTCCCCTGTCACCAAGTCCGCAGACACACACACACTGTTTCCTGGTCATCACGTCACTGGAGCGATGAAGTGATGGAGTGACCAAAAAGCACTACTATTTTGAAGCGACTCATCACGGGTGGTTGAAGTGACTGCAGTCGCTTCAGTCGCGTTCGGTGTGAACGCACCTTAAAATGCAAAAAACTAACTTGCATGCTACCCTAAATCAACAAAGGTATGATAATGACTGCAAGACTGATAATTAAAATATAATAATAATAATAATAATAATAATAATAATAATAATAATAATAATAATAATAATAATAATAATAATAATAATAATAGGACAAGAAGCATGTTTTGTAAGCTTGCATCTCAGTTACACACATTTGGATTCAAGGCTAAGATGAAACTGAGAGGTTGGGATAATCATATGTGGTGGTGCCTCATCCAATCAAGTCAGTTTTCAATTTATCTCTGTTTTTAAACCAGAACAAACGTCTACATATGAAACAATGTTGGCCTAATCGTTAAGGAAGTGGGTTTGTACGGGAGGATGGTTGGTTCGGATCCACCATGGACGAAGGCAGGACTTGTATACATTGACGTATATGAATGACCAGTGGCGGTAAACCATAGTAAAAGACTAGTTAGGCATTTCAAAAGAATGATACATAAACATAGATTTCTCTGGATATCAGCTTTAAAATATCATTCAGCAAGGTATATAGGAAACTGGATGTGTTTCAACAAACCATTACCAGTCATGACCAGTATGGTAATTCTACCCAAAGGAATTGAGGGCCCTCAACCCTGTAAATTATCTCCAAAGCTACTACCTGAGGCTTTTGGACAGGATGCTTTTCCCTCTGTACTGGATAGCGCACATTGTAGTCTAGCTCCTAAACCGGGCCCCAGAGGCAGGCCTGTCATCATTACATTTTATTTGTACCATCCTCTCCTTTTCCGGGGAGGGCGGTGGGTGCAGCATCGCGGAGGTTGCAGCTGTTTGCTGAGGTGTAGGCGTTGGCTGCAACTCATTTAATCAAATTTTGACAGGCCTCAGACTTCTGTCCACGCTGCTCAGAGTGATGTCTCACTGTTTTCATACTGTAACATGTAAAGCTACAGTTTGATCACACTGAAAGAGTAAATAACAAGTGAAACATTGATGACATATGATGATGACGACTGATCAAATGAATAAAATCAGGCTTTCAACACAAACAAACGTTCATGTGTCGTTAGTATGAGGGGGAAAAAGAGATTTTAACTATGGCAATAATCTGATTATTTCAACTGGTTACACTGAAGGCCTTTCAAATTAAAAGCATGTTTATCATTTTCACAGATTTAAATGACATGATATACAAACGTTAGGAAAACTCTATACTCCACGATTTCAAGACAGCCCAAAACAAATGACATCATGGCCTGGTCCGCCTCCTTGGCTTCAGACCGCCTTCATTGACAGACTTCCACGCTTTGGGTCGATTTACGCACTGTGGGCGTGTTAGGAATACGCGTAGCAGATATATGCAGGCGCATAAAAAAATACTTAAGTCCAGACTGGAGAATACAAACCAATGGGACTGAAACACTTGCTGTTGTATCTCACACAGCTACAGTATGTATCACTAAATCTGGCACTGCTCTTGGCTCTGTGTCTGAGGCAGAGATCTTCATCAACAACTTTAAAGACTGATCAATTATTTGTTATGTAAGGTTGGTTACTGTTTTAGTTGTAAGATATGCTTGTGCTAATGTGACAGCCCCTTAAGGTCCACATGTACAATAGGTGTCTTTGATTATGTACTTTAGCAAATGCTCCACAAGGCGTAGTTCTCGTTCTCTTTTCTTTTTAGTTGTTAGGTGGGATTTTTTTTTCTTTTTTTTTTTTTTTGTACTTATCAGGCAGGGAGGAGGGGTTTAGGTTAAGGTTGTTATGGAGGTGTAACATTTAGGTGGGGTTGTTTCAGCAGCTAGTTTTACTTGGGATTTTTGGGGAAGGGTTAGCTTTATTTTCACTCCTGATAAGCCAAAACTGTTACAGTTTTTCTTTGTCGCTTTGGTGCTTTTCTCACATCACTATAAACATTTATACAGCAGTTAGCACATTTCTCAAAACAATTAGTGCAACCTGCAAAACCTAGTGAAAAACCTGCAAAAGCACATCACTTGCTCAAAATGGAGAGTCCATTCCTCAAAAGCAAGTATTCATAACAAGGTAGTCATGACGAGGTAGTCAAATGGCTTTGTTTTCATTATGACAGTTTATTCTCTCTTTGTTTTTTAATGAAAAAAAAAGGTGAGAACTCAGTGACATTACCTTGAAAACTACAGTAAAGTTACACATTGTTGTAGTTAGAGGAGTAAGTGAGTACAAGACACTGAATACGTACGTTTCACATTTTTACTGAATATGCTCTTTGCAATTCTACAGCATTGTGCCAAAGAAAAATACACTACAGTCACTTATTTAGAACAAACACCCTTTTGGTAGAGCTGTGCACAAATGTGAACAATATACTGTAACAGTACATATTGTAACTGAACATAGGTAAATCATTCTGGTACATCCAGACGTTCCTGTCTGTCTGGTTATATATTTTCATCTACATCACAACAGATATCATCCTGTGTTCAGTTTAGGAGACATTTACAGGAAAAAAATGATAAGAAAGGTATAAAATTTGCTTGGCAGAATTTGACAACTTGTTCAACAATTGTGTATGTAATGACTCAAGCAATGAAATGAAGACTATTAGTTTTATTGGGAATGACTATTTAGCATCCATAAGTATAGTTTATTTTGACTGACATGACAAAAGCAAATGATAATGTTATAAAACAGCAGAGAATTGTATGAAAGCAACTGATACGTGTCCAAAAGCATTATAAACTACTATGATGTGAACAAATGACTAAATGTTGTGCAGGTTGAACTGATAGTTATGAGAAAAAGATCTGAGAAAAGCACCAAAGTGACTGAGAAAAACTGTAAACTGTTCCACTATTATCAGCCAGAATATTTTGTCTGGTTTATTGTCACGTTATCATTCTTTCGCAGACTCGATATGGCTAGTTCAATTAACGTGGCTACTTGAAAGGTCAAAGATTTGAACCATTCCATGAAAAGAAAGAACGCTCTAAGTAACTTACACATCTAAAAAATGTAGGTACTGGAAGAGCATTTATGCAAGAAACACATCTTAAGAATTTTGATATCGCTTGTTTGAAATGTGGATGGGTTGGACAGCTTTTTCAATCAACTTTGAAAAGTTGAATGAAAAAGATCAGTCAGCAAATAACCTTTAACCCATGCATTACTGTAGCTGACCCCAATTAATGTTTTGTCATAGTCACTTGGATATTCATTTGCTATTCATTTTAACTTATGTTTGGTCCCAGGGATGGACAGATCATCTGTTAGGCCTGGCTACGCCTCATACTCCTTCCTAGGTAAAATTATTTCTTTCAAATTATAAAATCTTGGATACGTGGCTTTTTTTCGACAAGACAAGACTCGACAAGATCGACAATACTATGTTTTTAGACATAAACACAACTCCAGATATTTCCTTTTCAACAGTATGGGAGGCTCCATAAAGCATATTTAAAATGCTGCAAGTACACCCCACAACCACTTTTTCCTGCTGAATTGATACATGATTATGAATTAATATAGTTTATTGATCCTCGTCCTACTCTTCACATTTTAGTCAAAGTATTTAAATGCAGGATTTTTAGTTGCAAAATGTCAAAGTGACTGAATTTTGCTACTGGCTGAGATTAGGTTAAGAGACATTTTTTTGTTTCTGTGACATCACTAACCATCACTGATGACCCCTCCCCTCCGCAAAAGCCTGGAAGGAGGGACTCTTAGCCTTCAAGAGCATTGATTTACAGCTCCATGCTGACTGCGTTCAGCTGCAATGATGTTTGAACCTATGAATCTACAAAGAGTTTATTCTGGTTTAATCAGGGGGTTAATCAAGCTACAGTATGTGTGTAGGTACAGCTACATTGTGTGCTTATATCCCTCTGTCTCTGTATGTGCAGGATTGTGTGTGTATTTCTGTCAATCTTCCTTGTATGTGTGTGTGTGTGTGTGTGTGTGTTGGTTTTCAGTGGCTGGTAGCCAATGCAAACAGTTGAAGATGCACAAACACTGAGGATAGAAGGACTCCCACCAAACTTTTACTGTTGTTGTTTTTCGAAGGGCTTCATTGGTAGAAAGAACATTTGACACGTAGTTATTATTTTGTTTTATAAAGGGGGGAAATGCAGTGTTAGAGTTTGGTTGTGAATTGTGGTGTCTGGTTAACATGTGCTTAAATGTGTTGTTGATTACAAGTTTTGGAAACAACTCCTTCATGCTTTCATTATCCTGAAATCGGTTGAGCTACAAAGATCAGAATAATCCCAGCATGTAACCTGTGCACGCCTAAAAACACATCTGCGACCTCCCATTTAAAGACTAAATGATGGCCCAAAAATATGAAATCTGCTTTTACTCTGGGTGTATATTACTATTGTCTGCTTTTTTACAAGTCTTAGCAATATAGGACCTCTCCAACCTCAGAAACACATAACAGTAAACTTTTCCATGGGAGTCCTTGTATCCTCTGGGTTTGTGCGTCTTCAACTGTCTTTGTTTACTCACTTTGTTTTTTGTTTTTTTGTCTGCACATGCTGTCAAAGGTCAACAAGAAGTGCAATCTTTTTTAGACAGCAATGCATTTTTTTTTTTGTTATTGCAATTAAATAAATTGCATTATTTTATTGCATAATTGTGACCATCACCAGCCCTCCCTAAGGAAGGGTAAGAAACACTTTATTAAAGGGAGAATATAAAAAGAGAGGGCAGTGTTACACCTAGGTGAGGGGGTGGGGGGGAGGTGGAGGGGGAAGAGAGCAGGGAGGAGCGATTCAAGGTAGAGAAATGGAAGAGTGGGGAAGAGTTGAATACTGTAAAGTGAGAGTGAGATGTGAAGTTGTAGGCGTGAGGCTTAACTATAATGGTGGTGGCTGTGGGCAGAGGGAAGGAGTGAGTGGTAATACCTGAAACAGGTATTTGGGATCAACGTGTCTAAAGTTAAGCCCACTACAAGTTTTATCCCACAGTCCAAGGCGTGCTAGTGCATCGTAGACCGATGTATGTGCAAGAAACTGCCACTGTAAACCCAAGCGCTGCCCCGACTCGACGACACAACCAGAATAGCAGAAAGAGCGGGGGCCAGCGAGCCCAGGCAACCCCCCACGGCGCCCCCAAGACACCAAGCCGAGAGGCAGCCACCGCCCCCCACATACACACCCGAGAAAGCACCTAGAAGCCGAGGAGCCGGCGCACTCCACCACGCCCCCAACCCCCAACCCCAAGGATATTTTTTTTTTCATAGATATTTTTAAATAAAAATATTCTCCCTGGTCTGTTTTCTTCATGTCATATTCAATCTTCTTGGTTGCTCTGCTTCCAGTGTTATATATTATGGTAGAGTTTTTATCCAGTCACATTTCAGCTAGGTTGTGTTGCCAGGTTCTATGAAATCTGCCTCAGGCCTTCAGAATCAACAGAGCAGGCTCCTGCACCTGCGCAGTCAGTAGCAATAGCAAATCAGCTCTCGAGTCTGAGACACCAAGGCCACCTCAAAGGTCTCCTGTGATTGGATAAGCACCCGTGAGAACCCGGAAGGCGGCTGTATGGTGAAGCCTCTGATGAGCACTCATTGTCAGCATTGAAGTGTCTTATGCCAGAAACACGAGCGGACAGACACAGCTTTAATCATTATCCTCCATGTTCATAGAAAAGGACTTACTCATTAACCTGAAGTGCACAGATCAACTGTACAACAGAGCCATTGAGGTGTTTTTGAGAAAAGAAAGAAGGATGGATTTTATTTTCAAACAAAAGACAATGTGGAGGAGATCCATGTTGGTGAGTGCAAGCATTTTATTTGTATTTTTAATATTTTTTTGCCATTTTATTCTGTTAGTAATCAATCAATAGTAACAAAATAAAATGGCAAAACAAATTAAAAAAATAAATTCTGATCCACTGCAATTTATAATGAAATAGCGAGGGGCACGCAGCTGCGCAACATGTTCAGTTGTTTTGCTGTTGCATTTCCTCCAAAACAAAGGCAAATAATGTGTTTGCTTTACTTTTTTAATTGTTGGTTTTGTTATCACCTCGTTGGTGTCTTATGTGAAATGGCGACAATGCGCATTTTATTGGACGAACTTGTTTAAGCTCACATACTTTTAGTGGACTTATTAAAACTTTGTTGATTAATCTCTTAAAATCAGCTTTTTTTTAGATTTAAGTATTCGTGATTTTAGTTTCCTACTCTTAATTGTGAATACGAGCTTATTGATTTTAAATGCTCCAGAAATTAAGTGTTGCTTGAACAACCTATATTAAGGGTGATGTAATGTGCACGTGTGATTCTGTATGGATTCTCAAGCTGCGGTGTCTTATTGATGGTATTATGAGGTCTATTAATTTATGTTGGACTAAGTAGGATGTCACTGAAGGCCTAGGGGTGAAAAGCACGGTTAGTCGTGGTTAGCACATCTGCCTCACAGCACGAAGGTCCTGGTTTCAAGCCCCAGGGTGGACACCTGGGTCCTTTTTGTTTGGAGTTTGCATGTTCTCCCCGTGGGTTTTCTCTGAGTACTCCTCCCACCATCCAAAACCATAAATGTTAGGTTGATTGGAGTCTCTAAAATGTTTGTAGGAGTGAATATAATTATATATAGGATAAAATCACATGATCTGATCAACTGAGGATATAGACGATTTTACCATAGATTTTACCATGGGTGGCTGGCGTCATGAGGAGATGATTTTGGGGGGAAAAAAACAATTTTGACAAAAAAATGACTTTGGCGATTATTTTAACAGTGTGACAATATAGAAGTTCCGAGTTGGTGAATGAATACTCCATTAGTTTTAAATACTTAATTAAGGCTTTGCATAAATACTTTCACAACATATTTTTCAATTACAAATTAGCACTTTAAAAAATAAATAAATAAATGTAAGAATCAATTAAAAAAGCCATTTAGATATTTTTCAAGAGTACTTGTAGGTCCATAAAGCACCAGATATCAAGTAGTTGAAGATGAATACCTATAATCCTATGCAAATCTTACAAGACCAGCAATGTGCTCGAAACTAAATTACAGCCACCCACTCACATCTACTCACCCACACTCACTGCCCGCTGGGGAATCTGTCTCCGCCACTGTCAGCAAGTGTGCATGTATGTGACCCAGAAAGCGTTGGTTTATCACAGTGTAGGAAGTTGTCTACACAGCATTAAAACTTCTTTTCTTTTTTGATCTCTTAATATGCCATGATTTTCATGAAACATGTGTCAACATATTTTCTGAAGGAACAGAACCAAATCTAGTGATTCTTTATGTTCAGGGCTTTTTTTTCCCTCTGCAGTATAAAAATCTTCAGTCTAGTGATACCACCTGAATACATTCTTTGGTGAAGATGTAGTGAGCTAAAGTAGAAGATAAATGATATACTGATGTCTTTTAAATGCCTTTATCTTACCAATGTGTGCTCATCCAGCACTAGCCACTCCAGTCCACTCCCTAACACCACTTCTCTCTATCTCTTCCTTATTTGACTTAATCCTGATAAATGAGCCGGTTCTTTCCCATTTCTCACACTGACAACCCCCCAACCCCCCATTTAGCTTAAGGAATTTGCCACAAGGACAAAAAGCTTGTTGTAGCTTCATTCCAATCAAGGTCGTTCACTGAGAAGTTACTGTAACTTCATCTTTGATGTTTATATTACTAAATTTGGCATGGGTTCATTTGCTTCAACCAACTACAAATATTTACATTTGGAATATTTTTCTCATCCTGTTTTTCTTCTCTGTAAGTGTGTCCAGTGATCTGCAGAAAACCTTTTTGAAATGTTAATAGAAGAAACAGTGAAGTAGTTACTGTGTTTAGATAGGGACGCTAAAGCAGCTCATTTCTACCTTGGAAATGTCCACATTTTCAAACATTTTCATCTTTGTACAAGTAAACTATAATTTTCCCAAAATATTGTTATAATTACCATATTCATTATATACAGTAAAATCCTATTTTGCTAAACAACTGGAGCCATATTTACCTGGTCACCATATACTTGCAGATTTTCTTTAATTGCAAAAACTCTGTAAACATTTATTCACGATGGCGTTTTATGTAGTGTTCGCTGTGGGTGGAGCAGCAGCAGCAGTAAGTAAAATTAAGAACTGTATGAGAAACAAGGAGCCAAGCTCCATATATATTGTCGGCTGTTGTGTGTGAGACAGGAGGAAACCATATTTGGATCTACCAACCTGCTTTAGGGATCGCATAAGTTTCCCCAGGGAGCTCTGGTAAATGCTAGAGTGGGCGAGGAGGGGATTAATTTGGAGAATAACTTTTACAGCATGTGTGGTACAAATGATAAAAGGCTTCTCGGTAAGGCTAGCCAAGCGGGAAGTCATCAGCAGCAAAGCGGGACGAAAGTAGAGCAGCTGGTGAGATCTCGCAGGTATTAAATTGTACTCTATATCTGGCCACTTGTACCTACTTGTACATGTTTTATCCAACCTGCCCAGATAAGTAATGGGATGAGGCAGCGGCACACACCTTTGACCCTGTCCACAGAGTTGTGCCCTTGTTTGAAGCAGGCCTGTGGGGCACTGGCTTCTTGATGTACATGGTTTAATCAAACTGGCAGGACAGCCTGTGCTGACACTGTTACTTGAGCTCTTTGCTCAATGTATTGGGCTGTTTTAACATGAGGAAATTCTGCTTCTGTGCTGTGACTCGCTTCAAGAACAATTAACTTGCCTAGATTGGTGTCAAACTCATTGTAATCCATCAGCCACATCTGTTCCAATTTATTCTCAAAAAGACCAAATCAGTCAAAATACATAAAATCTACAGAGGTGGCAAATAACAGAATAAATATTCTCAGTTACTGTACTTAAGCAAATTTGTCTGTACTTTACTGAGTATGTATTTTGGTGGATATTTTTCACCTATACACAAATATCTACCTGTATATGCTTCTCACTACATTTTGAAAACTGCTTTGTTACTTCCTTCAACTTTGTGGACACAGAGAGAATAAAAGGAAATTTTGCGTTGCCAGGTAAGAGTGCGTTTATTAAGTCTAAACCAGACAGTTTGGGCATTATTCCGAAAGATTTCTGACAGTTTCTTAGTGGACTTTGAAGCTGTAAGTGGCAATGCATAGCAGACAGCTTCATCTTCCAACACCTTTTTGGATTGGTTCAGGTTTAAATTTGTGCAGAAAGTAAATGTTTGTCTACTGTCTTCAATACTGAAACAAGATTAAAAATTTGGGAGATGAATAATTCAAGACAGGTTTAAAGCAGAACTAAGTAACGTTTTCACCTTAATAAATCCTTCTTGTAGTCCCTGTGTTTATGGGGTGATTGGGGGTCTTTCATCTCTCCCTGCTGTCTCTGGCCAGAAAAACGCACTTGCAGCTCCATGCAGTAACAGCTCAGCAGCAACACACAGCAAACACACACATTGTTGTCACTACATCCATCCATTTTCAGAGCTGCTTTGTCAGCACACAAACACACACATTTCCACACTCCCTTCCGTATTACTCCCATATCATTCATTTATTTTACTTGTCTCTCTTCCTCACACTGTCCACATGGTCACATGGGACTATATGCCTCTTTGCTCCGCACCATGCTTCGCTTCCTCGGATACTCCGGTCTTTTTGCGATATGTGAAAGGTCACTGAGACTCTAGTGCAGAGCAAACTAGCGAACTCTGGTCCTCTGAAAAATGTAGGTCTCGGTGCGGTCTTTAACCATGTGAGAAAGCAGGAGCAAACATAGGACTTTACATTGAAGCACAATTGTAACGGAGCAACTCCATCAGTCACTGCTGCGTGCCTGCCGTCACGGTAACAGACACGAGCACACATTCACAACCCAGTGCTTCAGCAGCAACACACACATATCCATCCATCCATCCATCCGTCCGTCCATCCATCCATTCATTTTCAGAATCGCTTTGTCAGCACACAACACACACATTTCCACACTCCCTTCCGTATTTCTCCCTCATCATTGATTTATTTATGTTCACATGATCAGTGATGGCTGCACATTTGACTGCTCTGTTTTATCGGCCTATATACAGTATTGTCATTTCCAACTTTTTTTTAAAGCATTGTTCAACACTCATCCATTTTCTTTTATATTTATTTTTGTCTAATTTCCTTTGAAAATGGTTGTACAGAAAGCTTTTAGAACAAGTGATGTGCTCTGAACCAGATTTTTGTAAAAAATACTTCTGTTCTTTGCCTCTATGAAAGCTTTCTGATAATCTCAATAGCTTGTTTTATTTGTATTTTTCTCCAGATGTGATACTTATTAATTTTTTTTTGGTGGACATCCTGTCAACTGTCACTTCAGTTTCTTTGTAGAAGTGGAATTACCTAGAAAATATTGATAAATCGATAGATCACTGGCAGTAATGTTCATTGCTTGATCAATGATACAGCATAACAAACTATATAAACATTTATTTTTTATTTTTAAAATGTGATCTACGCGGCTTAAATAACATTACTTGGAGATGCATCTGTGATTCACAGTTTATGACCTTTGGTAGTGCGCTAGAGTGGCAGGAATCTGCAGCATTACATGCTGTGGTAACGCTGCCAGCTGACCCTGTTCTGTTTAGCCTGTTCTGAGCGGAACCAAGCTTAAAGAGCTTTGTATAAATAGTAGGAAAGAGCAAGAGAACACCCAACCCCTCTCTGTGCCTTGTCTCAAACCCTTTATTGGTAGGCAGTCTTAATAGTGACGAATTCCGTTGCATTCCTTTCAGTTAAATTCTCTTCACTGTTAATATAATGTACATACACAGGAGCCACAAGAAGCTTTGCCACTTTCAGTCGTTGCTTTCATTGACATCTACTTTTATTTGAAGGAACAATCGGCCACTTTTGGTCTCCGGCTGCACATCAAAGTGCTACAAGTTGTTTCTTTCTCTTGCCATTAAATGTCAACCCTCTTTCTTTGCAATATTCTTTCAACTGCAGTACTCTCCAGTGCTTAAAATCAGCAATATTCCGAATATCTTTCCATTGTAACAAGCTGGGCTGGGGAAGGTTTTTTCTGCATCCCACAATGTAGCACACAGCTGAGATGTCGAAAAAGTCGAATACAAATAGCAATTTTTAAATTACCTACAGTTTCTGCCAAAAGATATATTAAGACATCAGCAATGCTGCTATTGTGGTATATTGGTGTTAAAATGATTTGGCCTCAAACATACTCAAGAGTCAAACAAGACCATCCAGACAGTCAAATCAAATCAAAACACAAGAACAGCAAGGTGTCAGAGATAATACAAGAATGGGTAATGTAAGTGTATAACATGAATGAATAACAACATTTGCATTGCCACCCACTACACCAGTACTGTCATATTATAGGATAGTCTTAACTTAAACATGTTCTCTTTCTCTTCCATCCTTTGTAGAATTCAAAGTACCCAGAAAGTCCATGTTCTTCTTTATTCTAAAAGCAGAGGTGGCAAAAGTAATAGTCTTCAGTACTCAAGTAAACATAGATACTTAAATCAAAATGACTCTGGTAAAAGTATTGAAGTTGCTATTCTTACTTAAGTAAAAGTAAAAATGTACATGCTACTAAATGTACTGTTAAAAAGTAAAACAAATGTCCCTTCAATAATAAGACAGGGTTTTTAAACCAGTAAATTTTTGTTTCAAGAACTTGTAGAATACTGGTACATGGAAAAAGTTAAATCTGTTCTGAATGCCTGGAGAAGGTGGCACTCATCATAGATCAAATTTGTAAATAAAACCCAGAGCAGCTTTAAGTTTAAAATTTTTAAGAACTTGTAGAAAACTGGGACATAGAAATATATTAAATCTGTTACCCTTTATGAACACCTGGAGAATTTAGCGCTCATTACAGAAAAAATTGGAAAGAAATTTTTAAGAAAAAAAATGCAAATGCTCAGTAGACCCCTCAATGGCCCACATCACGAGTGACGTGGCTGGAGGCAAAAACAGGAAACGCCGCTGGCTAAAGACTGTAAAGGCTAGTAATGTTACAGCTTTGTTATGTGTTTGGGTGCCAGAATAGGAGGAATAACATTAGTGGACATAAATTAAAGTTTTATAGGATTCCGGCGGACACTCGTGCTCAGAAAAAACGAAGACAATTGTGGTTTTGCCTCCAGGCTAAACGTGACATTTCTTTTTAAAAAGTGATGTCGAATTAGGTTTTTATTTACTTTTTACCATCATTATTATTATTGTTATTATTCATTCACATTTTAATAGATTTCCACACCTCAAGGCTAAAGTGTAATTTAAAACTGTTTGAAATCTTGTAATGATGAAACAATGTGAATAAAGTTTTTTTCTTTAAAAAAATGTGTTGTGCCTTCACTTAAAGTTTTAGTTTAGTCTTTATTTGAAGGGACAAATGCATAGAGACATTAAGATCATAAAAGACAAAGATGTTGTACGCCAGAGTATAGCTAAACAACGAGTTTCCATCTGTCGTCCTTGGTTACCTGTATAAAACATACAATAACTAAAAAGCAAAGCTCTCGATTTACAGGTCGGTCTACGTTCCAACCCTCACCTATGGTCATGAACTTTGGGTCATGACCGAAAGAACAAGATCACGGGTACAAGCGGCCGAAATGAGTTTCCTCCGTAGGGTGGCTGGGCTCTCCCTTAGAGATAGGGTGAGAAGCTCAGTCATTCGGGAGGGGCTCAAAGTAGAGTCGCTGCTCCTCCGCATCGAGAAGAGCCAGATGAGGTGGCTCGGGCACCTAATTAGGATGCCCCCTGAACGCCTCCCTAGTGAGGCGTTCAGGGCACGTCCCTCCGGAAGGAGGCCCCGGGGAAGACCCAGGACACGCTGGAGAGACTATGTCTCTCGGCTGGCCTGGGAACGTCTCGGGGTCCCCCCGGAAGAGCTGGAGGAAGTGGCCGGGGAGAGGGAAGTCTGGGCCTCCCTACTGAGGATGCTGCCCCCGCGACCCGGAAACGGCTAAGCGGGAGAAGATGGATGGATGGGACTAAATTACAATGGTCAAAACTAGATTAATAAAGTAAGAAAAAAAACTATTAGACAGGCAGTAAACAAGATTTTTCTTTTTTAAATGAGCTATATTTTCAAAGATAATTCACTTATTTCTGTTAAAAAACAAAAACAAAAAAAATTCTATAAAAAAATTTAAAGGATTTTTATTTGTCATGTGCATGAACATGATGAAATAACATCCCCAAGTTCCCAGTTAAGCCCTTAAAGAATAAACAGAGTAAATAATAATAGTATACATGAATAAAAATATAAAAAAAAGTATAAAAATAGGAAACACCATCCATTTATTAATTCATTTTATGACCCGCTTTTATCTTTTTTCAGGGTTGCGGGGGTCTGCTGGTGCCTATCTCCAGCTCTCATTGGGAGTTAAGCGGGGGTTTATCCTGTACAGGGGGCCAGTCTAGAAAAACACCATGAATAAAAATTATATACAGTATATATATACTGCATATATATGTGTGTGTATTCATATAGTGGGGACTTAAGTAGAGTTGTCAATTATGGCCAAATTAGTATGTGTTTGAAGAGTACATATCTCTGTAGTGTTATAAAGGGGTATATTTGCGGGTGCAATGTAAAATAGTGTGTGCAAATTCCCTGGTTTAATTCTATGGGACATGCGCATGATAAATGTGTTTGGTTTTTTACTCATTTTTATATTTTTTTCATTTGGTGCATTTTTCTGTAATGTATGTTTTTTGGAGTCATGCGTATTTTTGTATCTTTCTGTTGTCTTTTTGTGCATTGTTTGTGTAATTGTTGTTTTTTGTTGCCATTGTAGTGTGATTCTGGAGTCATTTTGTGTATTTTTGTATCTTGTTTGGTGTAGTTTTATGCATTTCTGTTGTAATTTTTTGTACTTTTTGTATAAATATTTAGTTTTTTTTGTTTTAATTTACTCATTTAGTATATTTTTATTATAAATACCTTATGTGTGGTGAGGGCGTGTTTTGAGATTTGTTTCGTTGAATAGGGCTCTGGTCATTCACGGGTGGAAGCGGACATCATCCAGGTGCAGCTCCTGAAGCAAGCAGTGAAACTCACTGAGTTGGAATGTGTCGCTGGTTAACCTGGTGAACCCAGGAACGCCGGCTTCAAGCATTTTGACGGCACTTCCACAGAAGATAAAGAGCATCGAATTTTCTGGGGTCCTCCATAGTTGATGGTGAAAAGAAAGGGAGTCTGGTGGGCGGTGCTTTTATATTCGCTTCAGACGTGCATATGAAGAGAATATGTGGAAAACATCTTTTGATCCTGCGGATGCTTTCGCGTGAACGCAGCATTAAAGAGGTCACTGTGATTTATTTCCTCTTCAACAATAATGAAACAACGTCACGAACGAACAAATGAAAACATTTTCTACAGTCCTGATTTTGTTCATTGTAAGGCTTTGAAAAGGCAGAGAAATAATTTCTTCAATTTTCCTCAAACCGTCTGGAATAGATAAAGGATGAAAACTGAATAATGTAAATGCTTTTTGAATGGATGGGGCACAATCAAAGAAGACCGTTCAGCTAAAAAAAAAAAAAAAACCACACAAAAGGCTTGATGAACAAGTCAAACATGTAAAAACTTGCATTTCCAAGGTTCAACAGTATGACAAACATGGAAAGATACAAAAAAGAAGCCTGAAGGAATAATGGGTTTAACTGCTGGTAAAGAATAATAATAGAGTATTTTTGAATCTTGAATGTTTTTTTGCCTGAGGCATGTACCTTGTGAACATATTCACTGTTGTATCGGAGGCCTACAGAAGGAGCAACGGGAAAAAAATGTGTTGCCAGCTTTTACTTACCAGCAAAGAGTATCAGCAGGAGGCAACTCGAGATCAGAGGTTAATGCGATTACCTCCTGCGGCTCATCTCCCCGCCAGGAACAAGTGTGGCGATGAGGACGCCCACTTGCAAATGCAATGCAAAAATTCCATTAGAACTCACAAAGAAGGTACTGCTAACTGTGACCAAGTCATGTAAAATGAAGTGCCACGGATAGCAGACAGGACCCAACTGCAGGACTCAGAGGCAGGGTTGCTTGGCAAAGTCTTTATTCTATACAGAGCAGACACGAGACTGATGTGAGGTGCAGGACGATCCTCAACCTGGGCGCGTGGCCCACCTGGACTCCAGACCGACGATTAGGCCAGACCAGACATAAAAGACTAACAGACCAACAAGAGTAATACACACAGACAGGATATATAGGTGACATGATGATTAGCAGACTGGCTACAGGTGTGGTGCTGACAGAACCACCAAGAACATGTGACCCTCCCACCAGTGGAAGGTGATCCTCAGCCTAGTCCCTGACATTAAGAAACTCAAACCACAAAATATAAATGTTTTAGTGATCAAAGATTAGATTTGAAGTTATTTCCCATTGTTATAATTGAAGACACCTTATTTTATATGGTGTAAAATGTATAGGTCCAGTGCAACAGTGCAATATGCATGCACCTGCTGAATCCCATTGCTTATAGCTGATTGAAGACTTCTATTCAGTGCCCGTTGGAAGTATGTATTCATATAGTGGGAGGAGCTTAAGTAGAGTTGTCAATTATGGCCAAATGAGTATGTGTTTGAAGGTTGAATGTACAAAGGGGTGTACATACTCTGTACTCTGTAGTGTTATAAAGGGGCTTATTTGTGGGTGCAACGTAAAACAGCGATTTCCCTGGTTTCCCTGGGCGTGGCTTATTACATCATAATATATAAATAAACAAACATTTATTTCAGCTGAATTATTAGGTTGAGGGCTGTAAAATTTACAGGGTAGATATAAAAGAAAACACAGAACACCCATACCAAAAATTGCATCACTAGGTGGCGCTATAATTGCAAACACATTTTGGCCGCTAACTTTCACATTTTAATTCACATCTTCAAAAACTTCATATCCCATAGTTCACTATATAGAGTCGCATCTTCTAACATAGGCCACGCCCACTCCCACGGCATATTGCTTTTTATAAGTCATTACATTCCAAAAACCTACTTTTTCGAATTACTCCTTGGGGTTTTGTCTAATCGGCATGAAACTTGGCACGTAGAGTATTCAGTTGGATCTGTTCTAAAGTTGATAAAATAATTTTGTTGGCTCAAAATATGCATGAATAATTAATGAGTAAATTTTTGGAGCTAGCTATAAAAATGCATAACTGTTGCATATCTCGGTCAAAATAAATGCTAACAACAACAAATCTGAGATCCTTTGTTGGCATGTGACTATAAGAAAATAAGCAAAATTTTAATAATTTTCGCCATTAAGGGGGGCTGCAAATATGGGAAATGTTTATCTCATAAAGACCAATTTTTACCAAATTTGGTGGGTATGACCTTGGGTCGCTCCTGGGGCTGTATCTGGAAGTTAATTGTGATTGGTCAAAGTGGGTGTGGCTTATTACAACATAACATATAAATAAACAAACCTTTATATCAGCTGAAGTAATATGTTGAGGGCTGTGAAATTTACAGGGTACATATATAAAAGTACAAAGATCACCCATACAAAAATGTGCACCACTAGGTGGCGTTATAATGGGTGCAAATGCATTTTGGCCTGTAAATTTCACATTTTAAATCACATCTCCCAAAACTTCATATCCATCTGTTCACAGCAAATGGCACCTTGGTCTGTGTCCTGACGCTCGCCACAAGCCGTCATCCTTTGTAAGGAACTTTCATGTGCTCCGCAAAACCTGGGTGCCGAGTCGCGCGGGAAGGCTTGGCCCCCTTTCATAACTGCTTGCAGTTCTAGTTTTTATATTTTTTTCATTTGGTGTATTTTTCTGTAATGTATGTTTTTAGGAGTCATTATGTGTATTTTTGTATCTTTCTGTTGTCTTTTTGTGAATTTTTTATATAATTGTTGTTTTTTGTTGCCATTGTAGTGTGATTCTGGAGTCATTTTGTGTATTTTGTGCATTTCTGTTTTTATTTTTTGTATAATTTTTATATAAATAGTTTTGTGTATTTTGAGTCATTTACATATTTTGAGTCATTTAACACACACGCACGTGCTTTAGCCGTACACATGCAAGCACATCAGTGACTCATATCAGGCCCAAAAAGTGAGACTTGAGAGCTTTACTAGTATATAAGTGTGAGTGTGGCTGCTCAGACGCCCTTGCCCCCTCTCCGGTGTCACGGTCTGAGTTCACATCGTACTAAGTTCCTCTTAAAATCTCAGTACGTGACTGCTACATACTGAGATGTACCCTTAATGGGTTATACTGATTTTAAAAAATAAACTTACATTAGCAATGTATAATATAATCATGTTTTTTTGGAAAAAAAAACATTCATTTTCGTATGAAGCTCCTTCTTGTCGGTGTCTGGTGATGGCGTGCCCTTCACCATGAAGAAGATTAACTTGTCTATCATTTCTTTGTGGCGTTGGAACCTCTCCTGCCTCATATATTGAGCAGTTACATTTTTGTAGAAGAAAAGGAGCCATTCAGCACTCGTCAAATAACATTAGCTTTGAAATAATTTTTTTTTATCTCAGTACGGCGGAAGTAGAAAAAAGCTAAGCATAAGTTCATTTTTCAGTAGTGCGCATGCTTATAACCGATCTCAGACCAATGTGAACTCAGACCGTGACACTGTTCTGAACTATCTTCCTCTCTCTCACCTGTGTGTTTACAGTCTGTGTCTGCTTGGCTGTGTGCGCAGCAATTGGCTCTGGCTGCACACGTGAGTCTAGCTTGGGTGAGGAGCCGTGCAGTGAAATAGATATCGATGGTGCGCTAGCGCCCCCTCACAAACTGAGGTCAGAAGCTGAATAGGTTTCACTTCCCGTGCCATCCAGAAGTGAAATAAAATTAAAATAAACATTTGGAAATGACCAAATTACTCCAAAAAAACAGATGCTCAAACTCGGGGTATTTGGAAGCCTCTCTCGGCTTTGTGTGCGTTCAGCATGTACATCAAGGTGTGCATTTGGTTATATACCACGTGGTGAAAATATTAGTGTTTATAATGCAGTATCCGTGAAGAAACTAGCTTTTTTTGCTGTTCACTTTCACCACAGTTCTAAACAGCGAACGGTCAAACAAACATGAAAATAAACGTTTTGAAATGACCAAATTACTCCAAAATAACAGATGCACACACTCGGGCTATGTGCAAACTGTTGACAAAGTTTGTATGTCTGTAAGCGATCTAACTACAATCTACTGAGCTATAGCTAGATTCAATAAACTGCATTTTCAATGTATTTTATGAAGACCATGTGATTTAACCACACGAAGATTTAACGTTGACTTTATTATTTATTTAGTGAGGATATTAATGAGCACACAGTACACCTACTTGACGTAAATATGCTGGACTTAGCTAAAAGCTAATTTGCATCCATAGTATTACAACATATTTGGACATACGTGAACATAACAAAAACTAACGTACATAAAAATGAGCTATATAACAAACAAAATAGCGTAAAATAAAATTCCCCAAAAATGAATAAGAAAATAAGAGATAGTTTTCAAAGGGGCTACAACAGAGAGACCTGTAAAGTGTTCATCACTTTTTACACATGTTCACAGGTTCGGCTACTGTTTGATACATCTTTGAACTGTTGTGTTAAAAAGCAGTAACTGTTGGAATTTCTCTCATCGTAACTGGGAGACTATATCAACTCGTCTGTGGTTCTCTGAACGCTGATCTAGTACTGAGTAAATTTCCTCTTAATCTAATACATTCCTCCAAGGGGCCAATCAGCGTAGAGATTTGTAAATAAAACAACTACATTTAAATGTGTTTTAAAAAAATTTGAACCTTAACAAATTGCAATACTGAGATGATGATGTTTTTTGGGCAAACGCCTTAATTGCTTTTTTGTAGGTTTTAGAATAGTGACGTCAGCAAATGACCAGATTGTAAAGCAATAGTCAATATGCGACAGGATCATTCAACGTAGGTATGATTTATAATAATTCAGTTAACCTTGTGTAGTGGTGTAAAGCATCAGATTTGGATGCAGAGCCTCATCTAAGTTGGTTTCCAAGGGTAATATATGTTAAATGTTAGTAGTTTGGGTGATGTCACATTTTCAGTGCACAAATAAATCTCTTTCAGAAATACACATCTGTGGCTTTTTTAATGTGATGTTTATCTCTTAAAATACATTAGACCATTGCAGGAGTGTGCATCTGTTGCTTTTATCTCTTAAAATACAACCGACTGTTGCTTGACTTCAGATAATCTAGGAAAGTCCAAAATCTCTTCCCGTCTGTGTCACAATTTTACGCATATCTTTTTATTAATGTTCACGTTCTGTCTTTGGACAAAATGTTACTAAGGTAGCTTTAACTGTTGAATTGCCAAGTCTGATCAATTTGGCGTCATGCCGAGTCCAACACAATCAATCCAATCAGAGTGCCAGCTGGTGAATGGGGAGTGCAAAAAAGTAAATGAGATCACTTCCAGCTTCCATGGCTACCAGCATGGACAGCCTCTGGATACTAGCAAATAGGCCTATGCATGGCCATCCACACGGTGAGTCAGTCTAATAAGCATCCTAAGTGGAGAAGCAGCAGTCAGGTCGTCTCAGCAGGATGTGAGGCAAGTCTGAGATTATTACTTCTTTGGCTCTAAAGCCCGGTAACTTTAATCAGTGTGCAGCACCGGAGACATGGTGTCATCAAAAGGTTTGCGTCAGCTTTGAGACATAATAATGTTGAACAAAGAAGACTGTTGAGAGTTAAGCCGAGCACAAAGAAAGAGGAGAGTGTGGTGGATTTACTTTTCCTTATGGACTGGCAGAGAATACAGTATATTTTTCAACTCCAAAGGTCAAATCAATAGTCCAGAGGATTTTGTCTTGACCACAGTTCTTAAGGATTTTCAAACTCTGTCAGGGAGTGATAACATCTTTTTATCACCATTTTTATTCTTCCATATTTTTTCTTCTTCTATTCCCACATGCCACACATGAGCCCTCATTTATCAACCTTGCATGAAAACGAGTGCAAATATGTGCACGTTGTGTCATACGACAGCACCAACGTGGGACTTATGAAACATTCATATCTGACCAATCCTAACGTACCAATGATCGGTTGTTGATAAATACAGTGGCTGAATTTAAGAAAACAAAAAACAATCTATCAGTGACTTAGAAGCATTTTTTTTTTTTTTTTTTTTTTTTTTTTTGCTTTATTGAAAACAATAACATCTGAACATTGGTTTCTAAAAGAAAAAAACAACACTGAGACAAGGCTTTTGATGGCCAAATTATTATTATTTTGCTGTCTGGCTCACAGTTCAATGTTTTGCTTACTCAATTTTGTATCTGCCCCCCGTCAATCACACAGACGTAACTTCCTCTTCATCCCGACACGCAGAGATGACCCGTTTGGCCCGGTTAGTTGATGGTTTAATCTCACGATCGCAACATTATCAATAATCCACTCAGGTCCACACATGTTCTGTGTTAGTATGTGGATCTGTGAGCTGCTGGATACTTCACAATATCACTTCATAGCATCATACTCTCACTCGTCCCCGCTTCTTCTTCCTTAGCTAATGGTAGCATCAGTGGCTAATCTCACATCTAAAGGTGGGCTGTTGCTATCGTCAGGGCACCAGTTGGTCACTGCATCACATTAGAGCTTAGATATTGAAGAAGGACCTCCGCCAGGGTGTTTTCTAGTAATCTTTGTGATAAAACGCAATTGATGAGTTTTCCTGTCAATGTTAGTTAAAGGAGCTCATTTAAACGCTCTGTGGAAGAGAATAACGGAGGCAATGAATAGTGTTTCCGTATTGAAACGGACTTGGGCTGAGGTTTGAACTAACTGCAAATGATGGCTTAAATGAAATGTTACCCACCCATTTGAATTCTTTACATTTAGACAATTCCAGCTGGCGAGCGTGAGCCTGTGCACCCCTGTCCTTCTAAACCCCCCAACCCCACCACCCACATGCGCGCTGTGCAGTGATCAAACCTCGTATCAGGGCACAGATCCTGGAGACACCACACACAAAAATAGGTTGTTTATTGGCCTCAGTTGTCAGCACGTCAGAAGCAATAAAATAACACATTAAAAGAAATTAACGAATCCCTTTAAAAGACTCAGTGGAGGCTGTGGTGCCACTGGTTCGGCTCTAACTCATCACGCATCACTGATACATCACTGATCACCTGCACGTTTTTGTGTAAAACAGGTTAAAATAACATCTCACACTTCCTCTGTATATATGCAACAGCATTTCAACGTTGGTCCAACACGGAGCCGAAACAGCGCTGCTATCTGTTTGCATGTTGCGCTCTGTTGAACCTCTGAGCTCCTGTCCGGTAGCAGGGTTTAAAGCCTGATATACAGTATGTTACTTGTCAGTGAATTTATTGAAGGAAAACCAAGGAACAGCAGGTATCAGTAATAAAGAGGGCTTTTTTTAAAATTAATTTTATTTTGTTTTAATAATCTATTCTGACCTGTTCTGAACGCGTGTCTGGTCATGCTAAAATTATATCTGTCTTGTTTAATACTTTATTTTCAGATTCAGCTGCTGCATACAAATCAGGTTTGCGTATTTGGTCGAACGCACATGGTACGCTCAGATCTGAATGTACAAACAGTCACAGGGATGGAGGCAACAGGCAGGAGTAGCACACCTTAAGCCTGTCATCAGTGTGGTTTCACATAAAACGGGTGGTGTCAGCAACATTTGACCAAACACAGAAACTCTACAGAGCAGCCTACGTTACCCATAGAGGAACAAACAATTAATCTTAAAGAAAAGAAGAATTAAAATCTATAATCCAGGCCAAAAGCAACACTGTTGCCGCAGCAAGGCAGGAAGGAATGCTGGAAGAAAAATGCTGACTCACATTATTATGGCGTAGGTAATTCCACACTGTGACAGCATGGGAAATTGTGTATTCCATCAATCTATGTTTCTGCAGTTTTTAAAGTAATGAAGGGCCCTAATCTCATCTCCGGTTTGCACTTAAGCATTTTTTATGCACCTGCAGTTAGGCGCATATTCTCCCAACAAGGCTTTTGACACGCCCACCGCATGTAAATCAACACAACGCGCATAAGTCAGCAAATATGTTCTCGTTCCATGTGGATAATTGCAAATAGTAGACGGGACATTAATTAATTTGGATAATAGGTTACATTGCGACCAATAGCCAAGCTTGTAAATATACATACAGTTGAAATTAGGGTGGCCACCTTTTCCACCTCCCATAAAGGTTAATTAACTTACATACAATTACATACCTTTGCTTTGGGTCCGTTTTTCCTCCTCCTAGGAAGGAGGAAGTGTCTCTACCAATGTTGCTTATTTTGGTTAATTGCAAAATCATACCGCCATCTATTGGCCTGGCATGTATACTACATTGTTTTTATGCTTCCTGCGGTTTCATGTAAACAGATCGTTTTGAAAACGTTGCCGTATGAATTTGTTACTTTTTGGAAACAAAAATGTAAAAAACAATGTTGTGTAAATAGGGCCTGACTTTGTCCACATTGATATATGAAGGTGGTTGTGTTGATGTGGGAGAGGAGGAGGCTGTTATCTTGTGCTAGTGGATATTTTTCTTGCATTTTAGAGACCTGAATGCATATATCACTGTGTAGTTACTGTCCCGAGCAGCGTGCACGTTTACGACTGAAGGTACCTGAATGCGCCTGACTTCAGTCGAGCAGCCAATAGAAACAACCCATGGAGCACACGTGTTTGTAGAAAGATCTCTGATCGGCTGACATCCAGCGTTACAGAGCTAGGAGAAGGAGAAGAGATTCACTGTCCACTCAGAACACTTTGATTACAAAATGCTTAAAGATGATTATGGATTTTTGACCAAATTATGCCAAAAAAAAACTTACAAAATGCAGCTTTAATTTAATTTATTGATTTTTTGGGTGGTTTTTCATCCAGGCCTTTTCTTGATGTTATTTTTTATTTAAAGAACAATTACACTGAGGCTACATTTGTTCATTTTATCTTCAAGTTTTGAAACAACTGTGATCTGTTCATTTGTCAGTGTTTAGAGTCTGTAAATGCTTCATTCATTGTCCCAAAAAATAAAATAAAATATTTACAGAAATACAAGCAAAGTCAAGAAATCAAGTTTAAAACATGTACAAGGGCTTCATAGCACAGTTCAGTGTGTACAGCGCTCTCCCCAACAATGCTGGAGAGCAGCTATTATAGGCTGACCTATGATTTAGCACAACCTAGGCTGGAGGACATGTACATCCTTAAAAATAGCCATTTATGTTTCATAATAGATAAGGTGAGGGTTATATATATATATATATATATATATATATATTCTAATTTGGTAATGGTTCTCCAGGGATTTTTTTGTTTTTAGCATTTATGCATTTCTCTACAATTTTGTTTTATGGTTTACTGGCCCATCATAATTTCTTCTGGTAAATTTGCTGTGAATTTTGAATTGTTTCTAACCCTGACAGAACACCAGATTTGTTTTGTTCTCTCGATTGTTGCGAGCCAAAGATGGTGGTCATGTAGTGAAGGTTTTGCCTGGGTTTCTATATGTCCATGTGTCATATTTAGGACAATCCTTTTTTTCCCTCTCTGGGATCCCTCTCAGCATCCACCTGTCTTTCCCACTGTATTCACTTAATTCCTTATTTTAGTATGAATTAAGTGTGTTTTAATGGTGTTTTTACATTTTACTATATTGCTATATATACTTAACTGTAACTTTTAAATGAATCGATGTCATTAGTTCTAATTTTATACAGGTTTGAGTGATTTGTGTTTTACATCTCCCACGTTGCCTTGTCAGTTATATTATTTCCCCTCGTATTTGTGCCACACTTGTATGTTTGCCTTAACATATTCATACGAGCAGCAGTTGGCCTCAGCTTGTTTGTTAGATACCCTTCATTCTGTGTGCACATTTTGGGTTTTATAGCTGTTTATATATAGTGGTGCACTTTGTGACTTGTTTGCCTATAAAAATCAGTCCATGTAAGCATCCAAGAAGGGTTTCTCAAAAGTTGGACAGCAACGATATCAACCTAACCTCTGATTTGGCAGCAAAAACCAAATCGAGAACTTGATTTTCACCTGCCCAATCTGGTGAGTATTATATATTTAATTGACTCATTTTTATGTCCAAAGCATTTAAGTTCATGGATACAACGGTCAAAAACAGCACTAAACTATGAAGTTTTATTAATGTAGGAAGCTAACGATTAAGGTGCATATTGCATTATAAATTAATGCTGAAAGAGCATTGTGAATGTTTTGTTTTCAGATATCTTTTCCTGTACCTCTTCATTTCTTTAGTGAATGTATTCCATCATATACAGTACATCATTTCCATAAGATGTGAATACACATGATGCCCTCCAGCTTCATTTTTCTCTTGTTCATCCCTCCCGTTGACTCCCCTCTTTTATAAAGATTTGACTATCTTCAACAGGAGAATTAACTGTTAGCGAGCAGAGAGAAAAACAACTGTTGTTTTAGGGAAAAAAGTTTTTCCCAAGAAAATGTGGGGAAAGGTGTTCACAGAAGATTAGTGAGAGACTGCGTGGGATTATATTTTTTTGTACGGTAATTCTTTTCCTGGTGTATTCATGGTTTGTAGGATTATAACCTTGTACTGTTGGGCATTCTATGTTTGCATCCACGTGTATTTGAGTTCAGACTTGAAGATTTATGAGTTGAATCAAATAAACTCCTTGCAATTAAAGTATCTCAAATTATTGCCGGCGAAACAGGAAACATAACATGTAAAGTTTTTGAAAACCTCCTTAAAATAAATGTAGAAATGTTCTTTGCATGCTATATTAGTCAACTGGGAAACAGATAGTTTACCTATTAAAAACAACTGACACAAATTAAAGTCAATCTTTATTGTATTAAGTTAAAGTTTTAGAGTTATTTACTTCCAATGTACAGAAGGCAAGGCAACATTATTTGTATAGCGCATGCTTGTATACACAAGGCAACTCAATGTGCTTTACATGATAAAACATTCAACTGTTTAAAATCAATAAGAACATTTAAAATCATCAATAAAATCAATTAAAATCATCAACAAACACATTACATCAACAATATGATTAACTTTGATTTAAAAATGTTCACATTAGATGCTGACTTCAGCTCTGCTGGCAGTTTGTTCCACTTCTTTGCAGCATAACAACTAAAAGCAGCATCACCATGTTTACTGTGAGCTCTGGGCTCCACTATCTGACCTGTGTCCATAGATCTGAGAGACCTGCTGTGTTCATACCTGACTAACATGTCACTGATGTATTCTGGACCAAACCCATTCACAGATTTATACACCAGCAGCAGAACTTTAAAGTCTATTCTGAGGCTGACTGGGAGCCAGTAAAGACTTTAAAACTGGAGTAATGTGTTCTGACCTCTTTGTTCTGGTTAAGACCCGAGCTGCAGCATTCTGAACCAGCTGTAGCTGTTTGATGCTCTTTTGGGGATTCCTGTCAGAAGACCATTACAATAGTCCCGTCTGCTGGAAATAAAAGCATGGACCAGTTTCTCCTGATCTTTCTGAGCCATTAAACCTTTCACTCTGGAGATGTTCTTGAGGTGGTAGAAGGCTGTTTTTGTGATAGATTTGATCTGACTGCTGAATGTAAGATCTGAGTCAATCAGAACACCAAGGTTTTTGACTTGGTCTTTAGCTTTTAAAGATCGAGACTCAAGACAATTGCTGACAACAGTCCTCTTTTCCTTCTTACCATGGACAATCACCTCCATCTTGTCATGGTTTAGTTGAAGGAAGTTTTCACTCATCCAGCAGTTTACTTTTTCTAAGCAGTCACACAACACCTCAATGGGACCATAGTCATCTGGGTTCAGTGATAGATATAGTTGTGTGTCATCTGCGTAGCTCTGATAATCAACCTTACAGTTCTGTATAATTTGTCCTAAAGGAAGCATATAAAGGCTAAACAGAAGGGGTCCAAGAACAGATCCCTGAGGAACCCCACAGGACATTGGTAATCTGTCAGATTCAAAGTTTCCAATGCTTACAAAATAACTTCGCTCCTCCAAGTATGACTTAAACCATTGCATTACTTTTCAATTTAGTCCAACCCATGTTTGCAATTTGTGTAACAAAATTGTATGATCTACAGTGTCAAATGCAGCACTTAGATCCAATAGAATGAGAACAGATACTTTTCCAGAATCAGTGTTCAACCTTATGTCATTGATCACTTTGATAAGAGCAGTTTCAGTGCTGTGATGAGAACGAAAACCTGACTGAAATTTATCAAATATTTTGTTGAATGTTAAGAATTGACTCAGTTGGTTGAAGACCACCTTCTCAATGATCTTGGCCATGAATGGAAGGTTGCTGATTGGTCTATAGTTAGCCAGTATAGAGGCATCCAGTGTTCTCTTTTTTAACAGAGGTTTCACAGCAGCTACTTTCAGGGATTTTGGTACGGTGCCTGATTGGAATGAGCAGTTAATTATCTGACACAAATTAGTGACAATTGACTTTACAACAGTTTTAAAGAAGTTTGAGGGTATTGTGTCAAGGCAACACGTTGATGAATTCATTTGCTGAACAATTTTCTCTATTGTTTTTGGGTTCACTGTAATAAACTCTAACATTGTAGTTGACTCCTCCCTCAATGGTTGAAGCTGTTCAAGCTTTTTGTTACTTTGCTGGTTTGTTCTGATGTTTGACCTCTTTTCCTTCTTACCATGGACAATCACCTCCATCTTGTCATGGTTTAGTTGAAGGAAGTTTTCACTCATCCAGCAGTTTACTTTTTCTAAGCAGTCACACAACACCTCAATGGGACCATAGTCATCTGGGTTCAGTGATAGATATAGTTGTGTGTCATCTGCGTAGCTCTGATAATCAACCTTACAGTTCTGTATAATTTGTCCTAAAGGAAGCATATAAAGGCTAAACAGAAGGGGTCCAAGAACAGATCCCTGAGGAACCCCACAGGACATTGGTAATCTGTCAGATTCAAAGTTTCCAATGCTTACAAAATAACTTCGCTCCTCCAAGTATGACTTAAACCATTGCATTACTTTTCAATTTAGTCCAACCCATGTTTGCAATTTGTGTAACAAAATTGTATGATCTACAGTGTCAAATGCAGCACTTAGATCCAATAGAATGAGAACAGATACTTTTCCAGAATCAGTGTTCAACCTTATGTCATTGATCACTTTGATAAGAGCAGTTTCAGTGCTGTGATGAGAACGAAAACCTGACTGAAATTTATCAAATATTTTGTTGAATGTTAAGAATTGACTCAGTTGGTTGAAGACCACCTTCTCAATGATCTTGGCCATGAATGGAAGGTTGCTGATTGGTCTATAGTTAGCCAGTATAGAGGCATCCAGTGTTCTCTTTTTTAACAGAGGTTTCACAGCAGCTACTTTCAGGGATTTTGGTACGGTGCCTGATTGGAATGAGCAGTTAATTATCTGACACAAATTAGTGACAATTGACTTTACAACAGTTTTAAAGAAGTTTGAGGGTATTGTGTCAAGGCAACACGTTGATGAATTCATTTGCTGAACAATTTTCTCTATTGTTTTTGGGTTCACTGTAATAAACTCTAACATTGTAGTTGACTCCTCCCTCAATGGTTGAAGCTGTTCAAGCTTTTTGTTACTTTGCTGGTTTGTTCTGATGTTTGACCTCATTGATTGTATTTTTTCATTGAAATATACAGCAAATTCATTGCATTTTTAAGCTGACAGTAATTCAGGGGCTATCTTATCTGGTGGTGTTGTGAGCTTTTCAATTACAGAAAAGAACATGCGAGAGTTGTTGACATTTTTGGCAATAATTTCAGAAAAGTATTGCTGCCTTGCTTTGAACAAGCCATCATTGAATTTTCACAGACTTA
Organism: Gouania willdenowi; assembly: GCF_900634775.1. Taxonomy (NCBI): domain Eukaryota; kingdom Metazoa; phylum Chordata; class Actinopteri; order Blenniiformes; family Gobiesocidae; genus Gouania; species Gouania willdenowi. The sequence continues at coordinate 31,111,820 of NC_041060.1, forward strand.
TTTTGTATAGTTCTAGATGAATTTGGAGTTTTGTTGATCTCCATTTACGCTCAGCTCTTCTACAGTCAGATTTCAAATTCTGCATTATCTCTGTCCTCCTCCAAGGTGTTTTCTGTGTGTTTGGTTTTCTCTTTGTTAATTTTCCACAGAAGCACAGTTCTGTCCATTAATTCAGTGGTTCTCAAACGGTTTTGGCTGAAGTACTCCCTTTCTCTTATTTCTGATTAAAGGTACCTCCTTATGTTCGACATCAACATTTTGCTTAGAATATTATGAAAAAACAAGAATAGAGCATAATGATGGAATGAACTAGTGATAACACACATTTGAAATAATCTAATTTTGTAAATAAATTGAAGGAAACAGTATTTAGTGCCTCCTGAATAGATTTATTTCTATAGTTTTTATAATTTCCCATCATCTCCAGACTGATGTGGGACCATGACTGTTCAGTTTATGTTGTAATCAAGATCATTTCTATTTTTAACTAAAATTAAACTATTCAAAACCCTATATTTTTTATGCTTTCATTTGTTAATTTTCCACACTATCTCTCTCAAGTACCCCTGTAGTGCCATTGCGTACCCCTGGGAGTACACTTACTCCAATTTGAGAAACACTCCATTAATTGATTGCATAACAAGGCAAAAAAGTTTTAATAGTTAGTGTGATGACTTTAGAACAAAAGTAAAAACAGTGACATTATAAAACCCTTGATGTGAAACTATAGACATTGCACTCGTAACCCGTGAAACAACATAATTGAGTTGTGTTTGGAAGATTAAAAACCCAACTTGTTCATGTCATTGGAGAAACTTCTGTTTAATCTTTGCAGGGGGTGGCTTGCATCTTGCGAGTTTGGGCGGCGCCATGTTTGACTAAGCTACTTGGGGACTTAACGTTAGACACGTTGATCCCAACTAATAGTTCTATAACAGATGTAAGCACCCATCTGTTCGCAGTCAGTATCATTATATCTAATCAGTATGATGTATCACCATCTTTAATCATTTAACCACAAAAGAGAAATAAATGCCCTGTTTCATCCTCATCTCTCATAACTGATAGAGTTTTCCAGAGGACAAGCACATCTTCCACACTGTTCATTACACTCACACTGCCATGTTTTTGCAGAATAGCAGCGAACGAAGCAAAATGCAAAGAACGTACTGTCATGTATTAGTATTGGCCGATACGACGCAGCTGGGTATCGGTATTGGGGCCAAAAAAGGGCATCGGAACAACACTATTTGTGAGTCTTTAATTTCAGATTTTCTAAATTGTTGGGTTTTTGTTTTTGTATTCAATTACTGATCAATTACTGTTCATTTGTTAATCGTTCAGCATCTGTGAGCCCTTAATCCAGGTGGTCAGACCGGTGTCCGTGTTGACGGCCTGACGTCATCATCAACAAAAACTCTGATTGGCTTTCGTTAGGGATGTAACGATTAATCGCAAGGCAGTTAAAAATCGATTCATAGGTATCATGGTTGATATCGATTTTCTGAAAATTGAATCGCAGTACTTGTTTTAACCAGCAGTGTAGGCGGCGGGCGGAGTCTGCTAATACTTTCTTTCTGGCCGCCTTCTACTCTTAAATATGTTAATAAATGATTCATTACCCCTTTAGCACCGACAGAATATCTGTAATATTACTTGAATATCTGTATGCCAACCGACCACTGTGTTACCAGCGCCCTCTGCTGGTCCAAACAAATATGACGTAAATCAGTGTAATCACGTTTTTTTTTTTTTAAAGTCCAACTGTTAAGGCACAAAATACATTTTCAGTTGCACTTTTAAAAAGAAAAATAACTATTATGTAGTTTTGCATTGTTTATTATAGAACCAGAATTTAAATTAATAGGCTTCATTTTCATTTGTATTATTCCTTTATTTATTTCATTCAAGATTTATTTTTAGTTAAATTGCATTGTTTTGAATAGTTTATCAAGGAATTTTTTTGACAATGAAAATTAAAAGGAAAATAGTACAGTATTTTCTAGTTTTTTTCCCAAAAAAAAAAGAATTTGTCTACAGTCCCATTTTGTAAAATAAATCGTGAGAGAATCGTATCGTGAACCCAGTATCGTGAATCAAATCGTATCGGGAGTTGAGTGAATCGTTACATCCCTAGCTTTCGTCATGCTAAACAGCTGCTGGAGTCAATACTTTCCATTCTTGTGAATGTGCGCATATGATAAAAATAACCGTGAGCGCGCTCGCACGGCCAATGCTTTTGACGTGCGGATCGGACCGCACCGCCGCACAGGAAAGATTTTGCCTATGGGCCGCGTCTATCCATTGACTTTGTATGTAATCTGGACCCACGACCAGCAGCCCCCCCACCTGTCCAGCCCGAGCTTATCTTTGTTGAATTCATGCAGCCCAGCTGTGGGGTCCAGCTAAAATAGTGGGGTTGCGTATCTGCTACAGAGGGTTCCAGCATGCTGGAGCAGTTACGTAGCTTTCTGACTATTTTTTTTTTTTTTTTTTTTTTGCTGGATGCCGTGACCTACAACCAAATTTTGTTGTGTATTTGGGAACTAGGGGTGGGACGATATATAACGTTCACGATACATTACGATACACGATACTGGGCTCACGATGATGATACAATATTTTTGGAAAAGGGAAAAAATAAAAAAATGTTCCAAAAATAGGCATGCTTTTACTTGGCTTGCTCTGGGTATGACCTTAAGAATATGAAAATGAAATAAACAATAACATAAACATAACAAATCTTTCTTATTTTAAGTGCCACTATGCAAATAGAATGCCAAAACAGAGATTGCCAAATTCATGATGGTTCGTGAAGTTTAATTGCATAACAAGTTTTTGAAAACTTCAAACAAGAAGTAAAATAACAAACTAAAACAGTTTACACAATTTTAAGATATGGTCATGTTCTTTTTCAACAGTATTAGCATACCTACGTTTTCTGGCAGCAACTGAGACCTTTGAACATTGACTATGTCTCCTGCAGTTAAAAGACACCACCGATCAGGACAGATGTACTACGATATCATTGATGATACATATTTTGACGTTTTAATATCCCAATATCTTGTTGCACGATATATCGTCCCAGCTCTAATGGAAACGTATGCACAATGACAATAAAAAGGATTTTGATTCTGAAATACAGAGACTATTAAAGGTCCAGTATTATGCTATTTTTCACCAATCTCTATTTGTTCTAAGAACCCCAACAACGTAGTATTTGAGGTTTATTTTCCCAAACTCGCCTGTTTTCTGGAGTTTTAGCCCTCTGAAAAATCAATTTAATGGCACTTCTAAAAACAGGCTTTTTGGGGCCTTCATGCATATGAGTGGGTGTGTGTGTAGACGCAGATTTCATGTCTCGCTTTAATAGAGGGAGATTACCATAGCAATTATCTTTTGCTATCCACACACTTATTGTTCTGAGCCAGAAGATTGCACATTACAGTAAAACACATGGCTATTTAAGCGGCTATTGTGATTGTGAGTCTGACAAACGCTGCTCCACGGTGTGTTTATCACATCAACAGTGGAGTCTGTGCTCTGTTTCAGCTGTTTCAAACAATCACTGGAGCTCACTCACTTTCTTGTCATCCTCACTTTTCTGACCACATGATTAGTTCCTTTAAGACAATAGTCCGCTGTTTTGTCCAACTGCTGCGTCGCAGTGGGTCACAAACAAGTCAGATCGTGTTGAAGGCGATATAACGGCTGGTAAAAGTGGAACTGATTGTGAGCGCTCACACTGCGCATTGGTTTATTTACAGTATATACTGGATTATCTTTATAAAAATATATTATCTGTAGATAAAGGGACTAGTGGTTAAGGGAGCAGGCTATTATTAATAGGCTCACTGGTTCTAATCTCCCTGGTCCATCACTGTGGGATGTTGATCAGGGTAATATGGGCCAAAACTCATATCTCAATATATTTTCTCAAAATGTTGATATATGATATAAATCTAGATAATTTTATCAAATAAAGTCTGACCAGAAAGACAATTCTGGGTTAAATTTGCTAGTTCAAAATGCTACAACGAACAGCTGCACCCAATAATTCATCTAACTGAGCTTTACATGCTGTTCTGAGAAGTAAAAGTAGCGACTCCTAAAACTAGTATTTTGATACATAATAAGCTATAATATATATGTTAAATTTTATAGTTTTCTATATTGCCAAAATAGAAACCTTGATACATCTTGAATCTCGATATATCGCCCAGCTCTAATTCCTAAATTATAAAACAGCCTAAATAAAAACATAAATGGATATATGAAGCACATGTTTATTTAATATACTTACAGTTTATATACAAGTCAACACGTTGTATATTTACTGTTAATTTCACTTTGCTGGTTTTTAAGTTAAACATTAACATTTTATTTTCATTATATATTTTCTTATAATTTCTCATGCTCACTCATGTGGTTCTCTGGTATTCACTTAGACTTTACATTCTTTAACACTTTTTTAAAGCAGTGTATATTTGTGGAGCTTGTGATTGGCTGATTTTTCATGGTGACTTACGTCATTCCTTTTGCTGTGGTAGACGTTAAAATCTCAGTTATTAATCGAACACAACATGTAACTGTGTCCCATCCTGCTGCTCTTTAGGAAGATAAACTCTTTGTCACATTTCACAACGTATTTACAAGTTCTTTGGTTTTTTTTTCCGCTGGAACTTCTTCATTCATCATCTCTTATCTGAGTTGTTTCCGGGTTTGTTGCTGTTGTCAGCACTAATCTCGCGAGAACTGCCACTCAGGCCATTTCAGGAGGCAGTTCTCACGAGGCTAGTGACAGCATTCAGTTTAGTAAGGCATGTTTTAATTATTATTACATTAAAATACGGGATATTTACGGGAAAATACTAATACTGGAAGATGGCGGGAAAGAGGGGTAAAATACGGGAGTTTCCCAGCCAAAACGGGATACTTGACAGGTATGACCGGGGCCCCTGAAGGGACTGTCCTCTCTCTCTTCCTCTTCACCACCTACACCATGGATTTCATACCTGTCATCTCCTAAAGTTCTCAGATGACTCTGCAGTGGTTGGATGTATCAGAGAGGGTCACGAGTTGGAGTACAAGGCTGCTGTGGACAGTTTTGTCACATAGAGTGAGCTGAACCATCTACAGCTTAATGTGACAAAGACTAAGAAGCTGATTGTGGACCTGAGGAGAAACAAGAGGCTGGACACTCCTGTCTCATTGTGGAGCAGTACAAATACCTGGGAGTGGTGATTGACAATAAAATGACTGGGGGAAGAACAATGACTCCCTCTACAGGAAGGGCCAAAGCCGCCTCTGTTTTCTGAGACGGCTGAGGTCCTTCAACATCTGCCGAAAAATGCTGAGGATGTTTTATGAGTCTGTGGTGGCGAGTGCGATTCTCGATGCTGTTGTTTGCTGGGGGAGCAGACTGAGGGTCACAGACTCCAACAGACTCATCCACAAGGCCAGTGATGTTGTGGGGATTAAACTGGACTCTCTGACAGTGGTGACAGAGAGGAGGAGCCTGTCCAAGGTGAAGGCCATCTTGGTCAATGAGTCCCACCCACTCCATGATGTGCTGGTCAGTCACAGAAGCACCTTCAGCACCAGGCTGATCCAACCACGGTGCTCCACAGAACGCCACAGGAAATCATTCCTGCCTGTGGTGATCACACTATATAATTCATCACTGTCAGCTTTGATTGTTGTAAATATCTGAGTTATTATTATTGACATCAATTTATTTTTTACTACTGTAATGTGTGCACTGGTATTTAATCCTTATTTAATGAAAAGTCTTTTACTTAATTATTTAAGTTTCTTTCTTTCTTTGTTTAATCTTTTTATTTGTAATATTTCTTGAGCGGCTGTAACGTGAGTAATTTCCCCCTGGGATAAATAATGCACTTCTGATTCTGATAAAGTATAATGTATATTCTATATTAAATTGCAGTGTTTGTTTTACCCGTGAGGTAGTTTGAGAGGAAGGAGCTCACATTCTTATTGGGTAGGAGGAGCCAGGATTGTCAGGAGAGAAGTTTCCGTGTTGTCACGTTACAACTTGAGAAAAATCCGTCTTGTCCATTTACAAAATGTGGAATAACTTTTTCATCTTTGGCCCACTGAATGAGGGTAAAAAGATGTACGTATATGACCAATATGAAGTGTATTTTTCTTAATACTGCCCTTTAACACCATGAGCACCACGCACAGCTGTTAAATTTGAACAGACTTTCCCCTCTCTTGCTATCTTAGAGGAGGAGAATAACAAACTGAGGAATGTTTGTGTTGCCTCCTCTGTCTAAGACCCTTTCTAAAGCTGTGTCTGTGTACCACAACAAGAGTGAAAGAGAGGATGACATACAGCTGTTGGAGTTAAAAATAAACAGAAACCGCACTAGGCTGAGAGCTGGTGAGAGCTTAGGGGTCAGCTAAGAAGCTGACCTGATAGCCTGAAGGTCACACTGTGAGGAAGAGCATGAGGGGGGTGGATTTACAAAGTCTGAGAGAATTTTGTGAATTTTTCTAGTACAGAAAATGTCTGGAGATAGTCAAAAGTATCCGGAAATATGACATGAATACATTTGATTAAAAACATGATGACATGACATGGTGTGCAGCATCGCTGTTCCCTTTATTTACTTTATTTTTTCTGCTGGTCCCCTGTGAGAATAAAAAGAAACCATTTCCAGCATAACCAACCAGATTTACAGATAAGAGAGAAATGCCTGTATCTATCCGTATTTGGAATCTCAGGCTACAACGTATGAGATATATATTTGAAAAAAAGAGCTTTCCCATTATACATGAAGGAAGCTGTCAAGATCTCCCTCGATAATGACAGCCATGGAGGCAGAGCAGATTTGTGAAAAGAATTGCAAAGAGACAGGTAATTTATCAGCAGTAATATAACAGATCCCTGCTTTTAGACCACAGCACATAGCTGAATCACTGCCCAAGTGTCTTTCTGCTCCACACACCTATTTAACCTTGACAAAGCAGGAATAATCTTTGTACATGTTTAAATGTGTCAGAAGTAATAACCAGTACAATGCCATCTCAGGGTTTATTGACGACAGCCTATAAAATAAAGTAAGATTGTTTAATGTGTATGAACATTATAAATTTATTTATCATAAGGTAACGGCAATGTTTTAATAATATAAATATACTGCAAAGTCTGATGTCAAAGGTTGCCTTTATCACACCATAACTATCTTAATCTAGTATCACCTCTTCTCCTCACTCCTCATTGCTGCTTGTGCAAGATAACAATTATATATGAACTCCTTTGAAATACATTTCTTCTCAGTATACTTAGGATTTATTTATGTTGTACCTAAAATGGCTTGGTTTGAGTAATAAAGTCTGGAAAACTTAAAGCAATAGTAAAGTTTGGCAGAAAGAGAGGTGTTGCTCTATTGACGGTATAAGTGTAACTGAGGTTAGTTATGCTGATTTATTAATCCAGTATTAATTCCTCATGAAATTAGTTTTCAATGAAATGCTGGGTACATTGTTGCTTAAAGGTTCCATGTCATGCTATTTTTCACCCATCTCCATTAGTTCTAAGAACCCTAAAAACATAGTATTTCAGGTTTATTTTAGTTTAGAACTTTTTTGAGATATCCATCTAACAGATATTCACATTAACAGACAAACAGACAAAAGCCGGTGAAAAAACTTTACCCATGGCGGAAATAAGGTTGCATATATCTAGGTTGTATACATCTCTACACTACAAGCCTAGATGAAAACGGAACATGAAAAAAAACATTTCAAAAATACATCGCACTCACCACAGATGCTGAATATTTAGAGACAAAATCCATCTTCCTTTCTTTGTGCACAAAGACATTAATGTCTTTCAGTTCCAACAGTAAGTGCTTTTCTATAGCCATTGAGCCCAAGGCTGCTTATTGACTGTCCCATTGTATTCCTGACATATGTGCATGAATGTTTCCTACTGGGCCACCTTTGCAGGTTCCCCACCTTGCTTCCTTGGTTAGACAACGGCACTTTACAAAACGTATGTGACTCCAAACAACAAATCCGTCACTTGCAAATAACGTTCTTTCAAACAACTGCACCTTTTGGGAGTCACGTGCGCATGGCGAGCAGGATGGCTGCTGGTTAGGGGCTCTCTGCTTTCCGACATTTAATTTTGCTAACTACTTATAGCGTGGGGCTTCCATTCGATGCAGTTCTCCATCAACTGTGCTGTATAAGAACTTTTGCCTTTTCTTTTTAAGAAAAATTAGCAATTTTGCCCTGCAATGGCCGCATCAAGGCATTCCAAAGGCTCGGGCCGCAGCATGGCCACTCGCAGCGGCCCTCCACATGGGGATGAGCACGACGCAGCATCTCCCAAACTGGCTGATTTTTTTACCGAAGTTGTCAAAATGAGCGGAACGCTTCAAAGCGTAGCTACTGATGTTTCTACAATAAAGCAGACAACGACTGAACAGAATACGGCGGTGGTTGCGATGCAGGAGAAGCTAATGGAGGCTGAGTCACATATTTCCTGCTGAGAGGACACCTCGGAGCGGCTTCATACTGCTGATGATGAAAGGAATAAGCTGGTGAATGTTATGTGGGACCGCATCCAAAACCAAAGTAAGAGGAACAACGTAAGAGTTATGCTGAAAAAGACTATTGGTACTGGTGGGTCACTTTTGAAAAAAACAGCCGCAGGAGTTCAATATTTTCAACTCTTGCGTGTAAACTGGACGTACGGACATTTTGTGACGCATCCGGTGTGAACGCACCATAAAAAGCTGGCAGATAAGAGGGAGGCTGTTACAGCGCAACCTTAAACACACTCTGGCATTCCCAGTGCTGCTACGGACGAAATGGAAGGACAAAAATGTGAGCTTTAACTCGGCAAAGGAGGCGGAGAAGTTTTTCAACGATGATAACCAGGAGGAGCACGAACAAGAAGAGGAGACCTTAAATACGGCTGATTGTTGTTATTTCCAGGAGCCACATAGCAAATGCTGTGTCTGAATGTCGTCGAGTGGGCAGATCCCGTCACCTATCATGAAAGGAGTGAAGAGGAGCGGAGCAGCGTCTCACGGACCTGATAAGGTTTTTCTTATGGTTTTTCTTTTTCCCAGGCTGCATTAGGCAGCTCTATCTAAGCTGTCTATTTTTATTTCTTTTCTTTTCTTTTGTATATGGTTTTTTTTTTGTTGTTGTTTTTGCACAATAGAAATATTCTTTTTTCATGTAAAATGGTTTTATTTTTGCTGGATGCACTCACATATTAGGCTCTTCCCCAGGTGTCAGGAATATGAATATGTTTGTTGAAAATGCATGGTTACAGGTTGAAATATATTTTAAAGTGTAATGACTGGGAAATACATAACATGTATATCATGAAATATGAATGGGTGTGGGAATCCAACTAAGAGGCGTAAAATATTGGCATATTTAAAAACAAATCAAGCAGACATAATATTTCTTCAAGGGACTCACATAAATGAGGGGGAAGAACTAAGATTTAAAATGGGATGGGTAGGTCATATTTTTTATAGTATCAAACTCGGTATAACGTTAGGACTGGGGAATGCAAAAGGTTCTAGGTGGAGAATGAATGTCTCGCTTTTACAAAATGAATCCTTTAAGGAATTGATGAGTGATGACTTGAAGCATTTTTTTAAATAAATATTGGAAGCACAGAGTATATTCAAAGTGTCTGAGAAGCATCTAAGGCTTATGTGAGAGGTAAACTAATAGCATATGCTTCAAAAAAAAAAGGAAAGTCTATTTAAAATCCAAGAATTGGAAAGAGAAATCAAATAAAAGAGAATACAAAATCTGAGCAGTATGATGATATACTGTATTGGGATATTTGTGGGCTTAAATTTCAGTTACATTAAATTTATAATAAAGAAGTGGAATAATCCTTGTTAAACCAACATTTTATGAGGGAGGGGAAAAACTGGTAAAGTGTTAGCAAGACAAGTTAAAAAAAAAAAGGAATTTCTAAATATGATCCCTGCCATTAAACAAGGAGATACTGTGATAACATCGGCAAAAGATATACATTGTACGTTCAAACAATACTATGGAAGATTATATACTTCCACAATGTCTGATGATGAAAACCAGAGTGTGAGGTCTTCTTCTCTAAACTCAATCTCCCTAGGTTATCTCAGGAACTTGCAGAGTGTTTGGAAGCACCAATAACAGAGGCAGAATTTAAAAAGGCAATTTCAGTGATGAAGACAGAGAAATCCTCTGGTAACGACGGTTTACCTGCAGAATACTATAAAGGGTAAATCGACATTCTTGCCCCCGTTCTACAAAAAGTATATGAGAGGGGACGTTTAATGAGGCATTAATATCTGTGATTCCAAAAAAAGATAGGAATAGCACAGATCCATCAAATTATAAGCCAATAAGCTTGCTGAATATGGACTGTAAAACACTAAGGTGCTGGCCTTACGCTTACAACAAGTCCTTCCCAGTATCAAACATCCTAATCAGACTGGTTTTATGAAAAAGAGCTCTTCTTCTGATAACATCAGAAAACTGTTGCACTTAATGTTGTTGAGCCAGTCTAAAGATGAGCCCGTAGCTTCTCCCTAGACACAGAAAAGGCATTTGATAAAGTTGAGTAGGGCTTTCTTTTTTCTGCTTTATCACATTTTGGATTTGGACCACATTTTTACTAAATGGGTTAAATTATTGTATAAAGAACCAAAGGCTGCAGTGGTGACCAATGGCATTATTTCCCCCTTTTTTCATCTTTCACGTGGTTCTCGTCAGGGCTGTTCACTCACATTTATTATTTTTATCGAAACTTTAGCATTGAATATTAGGACAAATAAGGGATATTCATGGGTAAACAAGAACATAAACTTCTCCTTTATGCAGATGACATTTTGGCACTGGTCACTGATCCACTTACTTCCTTACCACATGTGATGGACACTATACAGTCTGATTCAAAGGTTTCAGGTTACACAATAAATTGGAACAAGTCTGGGGCCATGCCTTTATCTGCTCTCTGCTACCTTAATGCATGAAATATCTAGGGATTAGACTCAGTCAGAATTTGGATGAATTACCCCGACTAAATTTTAACCCATTGTTATCAAAAATTAAAACAAACTTTGAAAAGTGGGGAAAACTCAAACGAACATTGTGGGGCAAGATTACTATCAGATCCTGTGCATGGAGCGGACCTACCCGGACTCTTTTATCATTGTGCTTGGTGACTTTAATAAAGGTAACCTCTCACACCTTCTCCCCAAATATAGACAATTAATTAAATGTCCGACCAGAGAGGAGAAGACACTGGATCACTGTTACACCACACTAAGCAGTGCTTATCACGCCGTTTCCCGTGCTGCACTGGGCCAATCGGACCATTTGATGGTCCATCTGATTCCTTCATACAGACAGAGGCTGAAGCTCTGTAAACCTGTGGTGAAGGAATCTAAACAATGGACCAGTGAAGCAGTGGAGAAACTCCAGGAGTGTTTGGACTGTACTGACTGGGATGTTTTCAGGTCTGCGAACAGTTCTCTGGATGAGTTTACAGACGCTGTGACGTCCTACATCAGCTTCTGTGAGGACAGCTGCATTCCATCAAAGACCAGGGTGAGTTATGACAATGACAAACCCTGGTTCACAGCTAAGCTCAGAGGGCTGAGGGCAGACAAAGAGGTCGCTTTCAGGGGTGGAGACAGAGCCAGGTACAGAGAGTCGAAGTACACGTTTGAAAAGGAGGTGAGAAGAGCCAAACGTTTGTACTCAGAGAAGTTACAACATCAGTTCTCTGCAAATGACTCGGCTTCTGTCTGGAGAGGGCTCAGGCAAATTACAAACTACAAGCCCAGAGCCCCTGCTGCTGCCAACGACCTCTGCCTGGCCAACAGTCTGAATAACTTCTATTGTAGATTTGACAGACAATGGGACAGACCTGACTCCAACCCTCCTCACACCTCTGACCAGCCTCACTCCAACACCTTCACCCCCCACATCAAAGCTACAGTTTCACCCCAGCTGCCTACAGAGGCTCTCTCCCCTATCTTCCCCCCCTCCTCCCCCCCTCCCACAGAGACACCTTTCTCCATCAAAGAGAGAGATGTGAATAGACTTTTCAGGAGACAAAACCCCCGTAAGGCTTGTGGACCGGACTCTGTCTCTCCTTCCACCTTAAAGCACTGTGCTGATCAGCTGTCTCCAGTGTTCACAGACATTTTTAACACCTCACTGGAGACATGCACCGTACCAGCCTGTTTTAAGGCCTCCACCATCGTTCCTGTCCCTAAAAAGCTGAGGATCACAGGACTTAATGACTACAGACCCATCGCTCTGACATCTGTGGTCATGAAGTCCTTTGAACGCCTCATGCTCTCCCACATCAAGGACATCACCGACCCCCACCTGGACCCCCTGCAGTTTGCCTATAGATCCAACAGGTCCGTAGACGATGCTGTAAACCTGGCTCTCCACTTCATCCTCCAGCACCTGGACTCCCCAGGCTCCTACGCCAGGATCCTGTTTGTGGACTTCAGCTCTGCTTTTAATACAATAATCCCAGCTCTCCTTCAGGACAAGTTTTCCCAGCTGAACGTGCCAGACTCCACCTGCAGGTGGATCACAGACTTCCTGTCTGACAGGAAGCAGCACGTGAAGCTGGGAAAAACCATCTCTGCTCCCCGGACCATCAGCACTGGATCTCCTCAGGGCTGTGTTCTTTCTCCTCTGCTCTTCTCCCTGTACACCAACAGCTGCACCTCCTCTCACCAGTCGGTCAAACTCCTGAAGTTTGCAGACGACACGACCATCATCGGTCTCATCGCTGATGGAGATGAGTCTGACTACAGGTGGGAGACAGACCGGCTGGTGTCCTGGTGCAGCCAGAACAACCTGGAGCTCAATGCTTTAAAGACAGTGGAGATGATAGCAGACTTCAGGAAGAACCCAGCGCCCCTCACCCCCCTCACCCTGGGAGACTCTACAGTGAGCTCTGTAGAGTACTTCTGCTTCCTGGGGACCATCATCACTCAGGACCTCAAGTGGGAGCTGAACATCAGCTCCCTTATCAAAAAAGCTCAGCAGAGGATGTACTTTCTGCGGCAGCTGAAGAAGTTCAGTCTGCCAACAAAGATGATGGTGAACTTCTACAGCTCCATCATCCAGTCCATCCTCTGCTCCTCCATCACCATTTGGTACGCTGCAGCTACGGCCAAGGACAAGGCCAGACTGCAGCGTATCATCCACTCTGCAGAGAAGGTCATCGGCTGCAATCTGCCCTCCCTCCAGTACCTGTACGCCTCCAGGATTTTGAGGCGTGCAGGAAAGATTGTGGCCGACCCCTCCCACCCCGGTCATAAACTGTTTCAATCTCTCCCTTCTGGTAGGAGGTTTCGGTCCATCAGGACCAGAACCTCCAGACACAAAAACAGCTTCTTTCCCTCTGCACCCACCCGATCACCACCTCCACCAGCTTGATATCTGCTGCACTGTATATATATATTTATATTTATCCTATTTATCCTTTATTCTCTATCTATCCTTTATTTATCCCTCATCCTTTATATTTATCATTATTATTATTATTATTGTTGCTGGGTTGTTCTTTGTTGTTTTGTTTTTATTTCTTTTTGTTGTTTGTTTTGTGCACCAACCACCAAGTCAAATTCCTTGTACTGTCCTTAAAACTGTACATGGCCAATAAAACATTTCTGATTCTGATTCTGATTCTGAAAATGATTACAGCCCCTAAGTTTAACTATGTGCTTATGATGTTGCAAATTACAATCCCACTTGATATTTTTACAAAGTATTAAAGTTTAATTAAACATTTCCTGTGGGGAGGTAAAAAGGCTAGAATAAAATTAGAGAAATGATATGCCCCTATAGAGAAAAAGGAGGTCTGGGACTTCCAGATTCAAAACTTTACTCCTTGTCATTTGAAATGACTAAAGTTGTAAAATATTGGGAGGACAATGAGAGAGGACAAGAATGGTTAAACGTTGAAGTAGATATTTGTTCACCGTTTGATCCAAGACACAAGTTATCTCAACAGCCTGACACAACAAACCCGGTTTTGATTCATTCTTTTGAAGTTTGGTCAAAAGTACATAAAATGTTAAGGCTGTCACATTATTTACAAAAATATGCATCGCTCTGGAATAACCCTGCTATTTGTATTGGCAAAACACCTGTTTTTTGTGCACAGTGGCATTCGCGTAGCATTTGTACTATTGGGGATTTATATAAGGATGGGCAATGTATGTCCGATGAGGACCTAACCCACACATTTAATTTGGAAGGTAGAAAACAGATTTACAGATAAGACATTGTGTGACTTCTAAATTTAGGGACACAGTCAAAAATTATATTTTAGATTATATTGGGATGCCACACGGCTTCTAAGTTTTATAAATTGTTCAATTATAGTTTGAGTGGTGAATCGTCTAACATTAAACTTTTTTGGCAGATGGATCTGAAGACACGGTATACAAATGAGAAATGGTTATTAATTCTATCAGAGAGTCGCAAATATGTAAAGGAGGCCAGAAATAAATTCATACAGTACAAGCTGTTACAAAGATATGATCATACTCCTGCCAGACTGCACAGAATGGAACTAATGGCACACAATTTGTTTTGGAAATGTAAAAATGAGGTGGGGACATATTTACACTGCCTTTCGGAATGTTCTCTGCTTACACCTTTTTGGACTGAAGTTTTGGAGGTTCTAAGTGCCTGGTCTGGGACTGAAGTTCCTCGGACTCCAGAACTGTGTCTTTTGGGAGACCGATCTCAAATGCCGATTGTCTCTAAAGGAGTCTTTTCACTCATAACTAGTACAGTGCCCGTCGGAAGTAAGCATTCATGTGGGAGCATAAGGGGTATATTTGTGGGTCCAATTTTCCTGGTTTAATTCTATGGGATATGTACATGACTTCATCATTACTTTTTTTGTTTTTGTTTGGTGTATTTTCCTGTAACATATGTTTTTTTGAGTCATGTGTATTTATGTATCTTTCTGTTGTCTTTTTGGGCATAAATGTTTGCTGTTTGTTTTTTTATTTAAATTTTTTTTGTAATGTATGTTTTTTGTGGTCATGTGTATTTTTGTATCTTTCTGTTGTGTTTTTGTGCATTTTTTGTATAATTATTGTTTTGTTGCCATTATAGTGTGATTCTGGAGTAGTTTTGTGTATTTTTTGTGTAAATATTTAGTTTTATGTATTTTTAGTATAAATATTTAGTTTTGTGTATTTTGAGCTATTTTCGTATTTTTGTTGTATTTTTCTGTAATGTATGTTTTTTTAAGTCATTATTATGTGTATTTTTTTTATCTTTCTGTTGTCGTTTTGTGAATTTTTTGTATAATTATTGTTTTTTGTTGCCATTGTAGTGTGATTGTGGAGTAGTTTTGTGTATTTTAGTTTGTTTTTTTGGTGTAGTTTTGTGCATTTCTGTTGTCATTTTAGTGTATTTAGTTTAGTGTATTTTGAGTCATTTTCATATTTTTGTTGACGTTTGGTGTGTTTTTCTGTAATATGTCATTTTAGTGTATTTTTGTATAAGTATTTAGTTTCGTGTATTTTGAGTCATTTTCATATTTTTGTTGTCGTTTGGTGTATTTTTCTGTAATATATGTTTTTTTCTCTCTCACACACGCGCTGCAGAGAAATTTGTAGCTTTCAACACAGCAGCCATTGCCGTCAATCGCTTCCGTGTGAGGTCCGTCCGGTCTAAATAGCGTACGGTGAAACGACATTATCACCTTTTAAGGAACAGTAAAAAAAATATTTTTATTCAAAAGAGAAGTCCACAGGAGCGAGATCAGGGCCAAACTTCGCTGGCACGCACCGGAAGAGAGCTGTGCAGTGAAATAGATACAGTGCCAGTCGGAAGTATGCATTCATGTGGGAGCTTAAGTAGAGTTAATTATGGCCAAATGAGTATGTGTTTGAAGGTTGGATGTACAAAGAGGTGTACACACTCTGTGCTCTGTAGTGTTATTAAGGGGTTTATTTGCGGGTGCAAAATAAAAGCGTGTGCGATTTCCCTGGTTTAATTCTATGGGACATGAACATGATAAATGTGTTTGTTGTTGTTGTTTTTGTTTTTTTTAACTCCCTTTTATATTTTTTTGTTTGGTGTATTTTTCTGTAATGTATGTTTTTTGGAGTCATTATGTGTATTTGTGTATCTTTCTGTTGTCATTTTGTGTATTTTTAGTATCTGACCTCCTCCACATCGACACCCCTGCCCGCACACTCCGCTCTTCCTCCACTCTCCAACTCTCTGTACCTCCGGCCAAACTCATCACCATGGGGCACAGAGCATTCAGCTACTGTGCCCCCCAGCTCTGGAATTCGCTCCCCACTAACCTCCGTACCATAGACTCCCTCCCACTCTTCAAATCACAACTCAAAACTCACCTCTTCAGACATTCCTTCTGCATCTAGTCACACATTCACCACACCAACACTGTACCCTGCTTTATTCCGTTGTACTTGTTTTATCTGTTTTATTCTGCTGTTTTTATTGTGTTTATTTTAATGACTGCCCTGTACAGTGTCCTTGGGTGTTCTGAAAGGCGCTTTTAAATAAAATGTATTATTATTATTATTATTATTATTATTATTATTATTATAAATATTTAGTTTTGTGTATTTGAGTCATTTTCATATTTTTGTTGTATTTTTCTGTAATGTATGTTTTTTGGAGTCATGTGTATTTTTTATTCTTTCAGTTGTCTTTTTGTGCATTTGTTGTTTTATTTTACTCATTTAGTATATTTAAATGAATAAATACCGTGTGTGTTTGAGACGCGGAAACTCCATAGACATTGTAGTGCCAATCAGAAAAGCAACCAAACTGCGCAAAACAAGATGTAAAGCTCCAAACTACGAGTGAGTAAGTAAATTAAGGTATTAACCTACTATTCGGCTGCCTTTTTAAAAAAAACTAAAATCATTGTTTACCTTCGAAGCGAGTGGTCAGAGCTTAGCTTCCATGCACGGCACCACAGAGAATCTGCAGTTTTCCAGATGAAGTATTGAACGGGTTGAGGTCAATACCAACTCTGGTGAAACACCGCGTGCTCTCCCCTCTCCAGTATTAAACTATGTTCTTCTCTCTCACTCGTGTTTACAGTCCGTGTCTGCTTGGCTGTGTGCACAGCGATTGGCTCTGGCTGCACACGTGACTCTTGCTCGTGTGAGGAAATAGATATAGATGGTGCGCTAGCGCCCCCTCACACCCTGAGGTCAAAAGCTGAATAGGTTTCATTTCGGGGCCGTTCAGAAGTGAAATAAAATTAAAATAAACATTTTGAAATGACCAAATTACTCCAAAATAACAGATACACACACTCGGGGTATTTGGAAGATATTTCCTCCACACACACAGACAGACCTCCCTTGAATAACAGTATAGACTAGTACAGTGCCCGTCGGAAGTATGCATTCATGTGGGAGCATAAGGGGTATATTTTCAGGTGAAAAATGTAGGTGCAATTTTCCTGGTTTAATGTCACCGTTGTGTTTTTTTTTTATCTTTCAGTTGTCTTTTTGTGCATTTTTTTGTATAATTATTGTTTTTTGTTGCCATTGTAGTGTGATTCTGGAGTCATTTGGTGTATTTTTGTGTATAAATATTGTTTATTTTTTGTTTTATTTTACTCATTTAATCCTTTGCAGGTTGTTAAGAGAGACACAGAAGTACCATGAAAAATAAACGTTTTGCAACACCAAAGTCACAACTCTCTAAACGGCTCTGTGTGAGTTCAGTATTTTCATCCCGGTGTAGTGCACGGACGTGCATCAGCCGTGTGTGTGTGTGTTTACATTGTAGCTGCTAGCATCTTTCTTAGCACATAGAATAATATAAGAAAGACTCACCCTTGCGCAGAACAAACAATCATATTGGAGCCGTGTTGTGGACCCATTATTATTATTATTATTATTATTATTATTATAATTACTTCAGCCACTGCTTGTTACAGAAAAACTTAACATTGATGCTAAATAATTTTGCAAATACATCTTGTCACTGTCAATCTTTACTTCATACAAAACTACAGTACGCCAGTTAAGTCAACTATTCATCATCATGGCTATACTGTACACCCCCTCGACCAACAGAGAAAGTCCAGTGCCACCACTGGATAAGTTTGTGTAGAGCCCTGATAATAATAAAGATGATGATATAAATATAAAAGTATTTGCGAAAATAGTAATAGTGATGGTTATAATAATAATAATAATAATAATAATAATAATAATAATAATAATAATAACAAAGTAATACAATAAGAATCTAATAACAATAATACGATAAAAAACATTAAAAAACAATATTAAATAATGATTTGGTAATATGATAATATAGCAATGCTAATAATACAATGGTAATAAAAATGATGATAATATAGCAATGCTAATAATACAAAGAGAATACCAGTAACTAAAAGATAAAAGAATAATAAATAAAAAATATATATATAAGAATAATAACAACAATACAGTAGTAGTACAATTAGATAGACATATAATATTAATAGTGAAAGTTGTAATAGTAATGGTTATAAAAATAATAAATAAGAATATAAGAATCGCAATAACAATAATAAAGTAGTAGTACAATTAGATAGGGATATAATATTAATAGAAGTAGTAATAGTTATAATAATAAAAGCAATAAAATATAATGAGAATCCAGTAACTATAATACAATAATAAATATTAAATAAGGTAATAGCAATGATAATAATACAATGACAGTAACTATAAGATAAAACAATAATAAGAAAGACTAATATGTAGTCACATCATTCATCTCTCCTTCTTTGGATGCAATGTCTAGGTTTATTACCTCGAGCACCATGTGATAAGCTTTAGCTTAGCTTAGCTTTCTTAACTGCCGACATTAGAACTATGTGCATGTTAACACGGACTTTGCGGGTTTTTCCGCTATAAATGACTTGACTTCTCCAGCGTGTGATGCTCTGCTCCGGAGTACGAGCGTCACGTGCTTCTGTTTTGCTTATGTGGTGAAAATATGAGCGTTTATAATGCTGTGTTCACGGATAAACATGCATGTTTACTTACCAGAATAGTACGTCCAGAAACAATAATCATAGTGGAGCCGTGTTGTGGACCCTTCTGCTCACAAAAACGTGACATTCCTCTGAATGTTTTCTCAGCACAGCCTCCGTCCACAGTCATGGAGACAAAGGAGGAAGTGAGTTCGTGGCCCGAGATTTAAAGGAAGTTTGGAATCACGTGAATAATATTAAATAACCATGAAATATTAACTTAAATTTTAGTGGTACAAAAACATTTTTAATATTGATTTAATTTTTTTTATAACCCAAACTGCGACACGGTGACGTCATGAACCCGGAACCGGAAGGGAGCCGTAATTATAAAATAACCGTTTTGCTACACCAAATTACTCTAAAATAAGATTAATTAACGTGGATGCCGATAGATTTTTTTTAGATGTGTTGCAGTTGATCACAGTTCATCTGTTTTGCCTTCAAAATGGATACCGGAAGTCGTCTCAATTGTGATCAAAATGGATGCCGGAAGAGCGCCCCCTCACACCCTGAGGTCAAAAGCTGAATAGGTTTCATTTTGGGGCCGTCCAGAAGTGAAATAAAATTAAAATAAACATTTTTAAATGACCAAATTACTCCAAAATAACAGATATACACACTTCGGGTATTTGGAACCCGTTAACCGAGTTTCAGGTTAAACTCGCAACGCATCGAGGAGATATTTGCTCCACACACACACACACACACAGACCTCCCTTGCTTTTATAGGTAGATAGATGGTCGGCCTTGTGACTGCCTCTAAGTCACTGGAAGAGCACTGTGTGCCCTCAGTTAAACAGCGTTGTATGAGGTCATGCTTAACAAGTTAAAAGGAGACAGAGACACTGATTGGGACAGCTTTTGGGACTATTAAGGGGGAGGGGCCTCAGGCTATATAAGAGGCCTTCAGTACTACAGGAGCAGTGTGTGTGCTTGAAGGGGAGCTGAGTACATGGCAGGTACCAACTCTTAGAAAAAAAAGAAGAAAGCTGTAAATATTGTAAATATTGTACAAAGAATTGCACTTGGATCTGGTGTTGGTAAAGCCATCTTTTATCACTTTTTGGGCGGACCCGCACAATAAATTCACCCAAACACGAGTCTGACTAAGCCATATCATTTTTGGTATCGAACCCACTACACTGATAGAAGTGTTGTGTAAAGTCTCTGTGTTGCTTGCAGTGATATTGTTTTGTGTTTCCACATTTTTTAATCGTCTCAGCTAATTACATATATTTGTTTTTCAGATTTATTTTTACTGTAAACTTTTACATGCTGTTACCTTGGGGATAGGGGGTGGGTGCATCAGCCTTTACAGTATATTGATGCTGTGTGGTTTTTTGTTCCTGTTTCATAAATGTTTTAAAAGTCAATGAAAACTTCAATTACAAAAAAAAAAAAAAAAAAAGACAGTGGTACCTCTCATAGGCAGTGGTCTGCAGGTGGAGCTTTATTGGGCTGAGTCACATTTGCCAACTTAATGCTTGGCCAACCTCTTCAATCGTTGAAAATACATCTTTAAGTATGTCTGAGACAAAATCAATTCCTCTCATCATTTAGCCAGTGTGTACAGATCCATTCAGATGTTTTTCTTGTCAAAAAAGTGGTAATATGTTTTGCTCTGGCCTTCCAATCAGAGAACAGGCTGTGAGAGACAAAAGTGAAACCTGATTCACTAAATGCACAATTCCATTTCTTAAGAGAGTTTAGGTACATCTACTATAATCACTGATTCTGAGAGCCCTGGACACATTAAAATGATTCTGGTAACACATAATAGCTGAAATCTGATTGGACAAAAATTGAATATTCACATAAATGAACTGAAAGCATTGCAGGTAAGACAAGGCTCTGTCAGCTTTGCTTTGATCATGTATGGTGACCAAAATAATTAGGACTCTGACTTCATTATGCAGTGAGTGGCTGGAAAGGACTGGAGCCCTGTTCAGGGTGTACCTGCCTCCAGTGCCCGATGACAGCTGGAGATAGGCAACGGCAGACCCCCATGACCCTGTAAAGGACAAAGCAGGTTTGAAAATGGATGGATGGATGGATGGATGGAAGACAGTTGAAAATGGCTAAAAAAAAAGGCAGTTGGCTTTAAAGAGCTGTTTTAAGCTAATAAGTGACGCTAAACTTGGAGTAACAACCCAGTCTCACTCCCGACCCTTAGCGTCACTTTGCCTTTTTCACCACAACTTTTCAAAATAAGACTTAGACAATTTATTTTGAATGTATTTAGACAACAGAAAAAGCCTTCATCAGTATCCCGAGAGAAAAGTCAACTTTGACCTTTTAACACCATCCTGTCTTGTACACTGTTTAAATAAAGTCTGACCACTGCCTTCCATTAGAACATAAGCCTGTGTGTGATGCCTCAGCAATCGACCACACCGTCATAACTCACTACTGAGCAGCTCCAACATTAGAATCTTTCTTGATTGCTTTGATGGAACAGTCAACTCAAACTCCATAATTTCCAAACAGTTAACTCACAGGCCGAAGCAGTGGCACTCATGGTTCAAAAAACACATTTTGTTCGCAAAAGGCTCTAACCTGGCCAAAATATTTCAAATATGCAACAAAAGCAAATGTTGCCTTCAAACAACACACCTATGAAACAAGTTAATGAGCTCTTTTAATCAACCTTTACACAGTGGGCGACATTGTAGCCTTTTACTGTATGTAGCTGTCATCCAGTGCCTGTTAGAGTATAAGAAATTAAAAAAAATAAAAAGATGTTCTATTACAGTAAAGTACAAATATATGTTACTGCAGAGTATAAGAAATAGCCATGATTTTGCACAACCTTATGGTATTGTTTGCCACTACCATGTTCACAATGGCTGCTTCCTGCTCAGCACTAAAAACTCCCCCTCTACCACTAGAGAATGGTAGCCTTTGGATTCTAGAAAAATACATGTAATAAGGGAAATAAGGAGGAAACAGTTACATAAAATATATCACGGAAGACATTTTTGTATATACTGTACAGCAACATTACCTGTTTTCCAGCTTCTCGAAGTGAATGGCCATGATTGATGATGTGATCAACACAGTTGCCCAAATTTCATCAGAAACCTGAGCCCTTCCAACTTTACCTCCACTTCTGACTTGGACTCTCTTTCATCAGACCCTCTACCTCACACCAAACGCACCTGAGTCGCTTGAACATTGTCACGCTGGAGAGCTGATCACTTATTCTCTGGCTGCTCGTTTACAGCACTTATCATAGACAGCGCCAGTTGAACTTACGGAGTTACTAAAGTAAGAGTTCACTCAAAATATATTTAGAATTTAAAAGACTTATTCAAGGAGTATGCCACTTTCATTTTGGTCTCAGTGAGGTGAGAAATTGTACAGCCTTCTTGACACAGGTGTTTCAGTGATTTCATACTGATGTAGGTAGTTTGTAATGTTAGGAAAAGGTGGGTTGTTTGGTTATCATAGCTAAAACATTGTAGTTTGGACTGCTTGAATGACATACATGTTAAGTGTTCTGCAAAAGGGTGGGGACAATGTGTCAATGTCCAATGAGAAATGCTTAACACATTGGCAAGAGGTGACTTGTTGAAACAGTGATGATGAAGATCGAGTGGATCCCAGTTTGGTGAAAGCAGTTAAAAAAAACTGTAATACGTTTACAAAAAAGCACTAAAGCAGAGATAACAGTGAGGAGATGATCATTGACTTTTGGAGGAAAATGACAAACTTGAGCAGCAGATACCACTCTTTTACAGCCTGCTCAACTCATGCTGTCCTATTATTGAGCTGCAAAGAGTGTCATCAACTGCAGCATCTTGGTGTGGTACGACAGAAAGGCCCTGCAGAGGGTGATCTTGGCTGCTGTGCCATCATCCACCTCTAAATGACATTTTCACCTCTTGCTTCCTCAAGAAAACAACAAACATCTCAAAGGACCCAGTTTACTGGCACATCACCTTTTGACGCCCTTCCATAGGGAAAACGTTACAGGACAATTACAAAAACAACATGTATCAGACTGCTGAACAGTTTTTAACCATGAGCGATAATGTCAACACAAGGCAGAGTGCAATGCTCGATATTAATTTTGTATTTATATCGAAACAAATTAAAATTTTTCAATAAAAAATCTAATTTGCATAATGTGTGTTTGTGTACTTTTTTCATTCAAAGTGTAAGGTTTTTTCCCCCCTTAATTCATTTCAATGTGCTTACAATGGCAAATAAATAAGTAAAACAGTTTGTGTGTTTTTTTTTTTCTGCCTGAGCAACATTTTGTATGCATCTCTCCTGTTTTTCAAGATTAGAAGAAAAGCCCTGTGTGTATATGTCACTCCTACTTGATTTCTCCACATTAACGTCTTTTCCTCCACACCTGCGTTCCATTCCATTCCCATATTCATTAAACTCTTAAAAAGTCAAATAAAAGTATAAGGAACTTCTTACTGCCACACCTTACCTTGCTTTGGTTTAGAGATATGCCGCTTTTACTCAACTTTGCAAGAGTGACAGGCTCACCATTAAGTCATAGTTGTAATAGGTATGGTATGAATTGAAATCTGCCAAGTAATTTGTTTAACATACAATGGAAAGAGAGAAGTCACATTACAGATTTTCACTCTTACTATACTGCTAAAGCAAAACCATAAAGAAATACAGTCTAACAGCTCTGTTTGATCAATTAATGGCAATAATTGTTTGTGTCTTTCAGCACAAATTTCAAATTCCAAGTAGCTCCAAGTAGAGGCTAACACAATACTGTCAACTATTTTTCATGGACAAGTGCTAGTCTAAAAAAGGCTCTTGATGATGTCAAATGTTCTGCATATATTTGATATTACAGCATTGCCGTAGAAAAAGCAGTTAGCACATCATTCAACCCAGTCTCACTCCAAAGCATAGAAAGACAACGCTTGTCCACTGCGCAATGCATACGCATACGCCTCTGAGGGCGTAGAAATAGTGTTTTCTATGAGGAATACATCAGGACACGTCACTAGAAATTGCGATATATTAAGAGAGTTTGTGGCTTTAGCTTCATTTTGACGACATTTGTAGTGAGAAATGTCTCCTTAACTTTCATAATATACAACAGTGCTTCTCAAATGCAGGGCTACGTAATGGCACTACAGGGGGACTTGAGAGAGAGAAAGAGTGGAACATTAACAAATAAAGTCCACACAGAAACACATTAAAGTCTAAATGGTCAAATGTTTTATCCTTTACACCTTGCATCCACACTGTAACGTGTGGTGATGTTGTATCTTGCCGTGGACGTGTGCTGCTGGATGGCAAATTGAGCAAGACTTTTTGATTTCCACACAGTCTTGTTTTATTATATATCAGAAACATGAGAGCTTCACCACTCGTAACAATCGCCTTGCACACCGGTCTGAGTACACGCGGTCGATGTCCACGACATTGAAGTAAAAAGAGGAAGAAGAGTGACCTAATAGCCATACCAAAATAAAAGAGGCGCCACCTTGAGGCGTTATACATTCAAAAGTGACTGTTACAACACGGCAACTAGAATTTGGAAGCTAAATACAATAATTTCTGAAAACGGGTCCCAGAGGAGGTGTAGACACCATGGACCAAATGGTTGGCACCTACACCTGCAAGTGCCAAATACAGGGATGGCCCATGGTGCTGTGGTACAACATGCTTGACATTGCCACCCTGAATGCCTACACCTTCTTCACCGCTCAGCATCTTGATTTCAAGAGTGGTATCACCAACGCATGACGGCTCTTCCTCAATGAGCTCTCATAGGGCTTTTCCACCGGGCAGGAGCTGGAGCTAACTTGGAGCTAGCGCGTGTTTTGGCTCCGAGCCATTCTGTTTCCACCAACATAGCTCCAGCTCTGGTCCCACATAGCTTCTGGGCTACAGCCCAGCTCTGAAGTGGGTGGGTGGTAGGCGGGGTTATCGACGGTCCTCCAAAAATGAAAAGCAGCCATTTTTTTAAGCTGGCGAGCGGCTGGTCACGTTAGCGCAAATACGACAAAAAACATTTAAAAGTGAGTCCAAAGTGAGTGAAAGAAGACAGAGCAGTGGTCAGATGAAGAGAACATTGTTTCCTGGTACTGTGGGTGTCTGTAGAGGTTCAGGGAAAGAGGGCGGAGCCCCACTGACCAAACAGAACTACAGCCACGGAGGAGCTGGTCATGTAGAACTGTTACTAATCCTGGTAAGTTTTATTTCACCCTGTTGTTAACCTACTACCAATATACTTGCTACAATATTACCTCATCCATATTATGAACGTTACTTCTAACGTGGTGCAGGCTAACTGGTTAGCTAGGAAACCATAACAATACTTTAATATTCCTGAAAGCAGCAGTAATATATCATTGTATCTGTATTCAGAACTTATCTTATTATTACACAATGATCATGTAATAATATTAATGAACTATGTGGAAACAACGTTTCTGCTCATTTCAGAGTTGGATTTGGAGGTTCATCTGTAGCTCAGCTCGTCTTCATCTCAGAACAAATCCAGTTAAATTCATTCATTCACTGCAAATATCAACATGATCAGTATTATCTGTTGGTTCATCCTGAAATATAATTATACGCCATTTACTAGAATTTATATTTGTTTATGAATAAATGAAACTATTATTAAGAACTAATATTTTCTATTCCTGGACAAAACAAGGCTCATTCTTAATCAAAAAGCATTGCACACTCTATTATACACTTGTTTTACCATATCTGAGTTACTATCTAGAAGTTTGGGGAAATACAATACATCCAACCGTTATTCATAAAAAGATCCATCAGACTGATACATAACGCAGGATACAGAGAACACACACATGGATTGTTGTTAAAAACACCAGATTTGAAACTCCAGATCGCATCAGACTCAAAACTGTCCAAATGATTTATAAAACAAGTAAAGGTTCTCGCACGGTGGCTTAGTGGTTAGCACGTCCGCCTCACAGCAAGAAGGTCCTGGGTTCAAGTCCTGGGGTGGACTTGGGTCCTTTCTGCGTGGAGTTTGCATGTTCTCCCCGTGCTGCGTGGGTTTCCTCCGGGTCCACCGGCTTCCTCCCACAATCCAAAAACATGACTGTAAGGTTGATCGGAGTCTCTAAAATTGCCCATAGGAGTGAATGGTTGTCTGTGTCTGTGTTGCCCTGTGATGGACTGGCGCCCTGTCCAGGGTGTACCCCCACCCAGCGCCCTATGAGAGCCGGAGATTGGCACTGGCAGACCCCCGCGACCCTGTTAAACGGGAATAAGCGGGTATGAAAATGGATGGATGGATGGAGGTTCTCTTCCAAAAACGTTGCAGAAAAGTTTTTTTTTAGAGAGAAGGGAATATAATTTAAGAGAACTACATTTCAAGATGAAAAATGCTAGAACAACAGTCAAAAGGATGAATATAACAATATCAGGGGTTAAATTATGGAACTGCATAAGTGATGAAATAAAACCAGTTTAAAAAGCTTTTTCAATCATATATTATTAGTAAATTTAAGAAAGAAGAGTAACAATTTTACCACATACATGTCATATATACATTCATGTGTATATATGTTTGTGAATATATAAAACTTGTGTAGAATATATATTGTTAAAATAGTAATACAAGCTAAATATTTTTATTGTGTGTGATTATCTAGAGCCTTGTTTAGTTTTATTGTGATAAGGTAGGTTTGTATAAGCTTTGCTTCAACCTACACACTTTGGCTTAAGGATTACACAATTGTTTGTTTTTGTATTTTCTTATTGTGGAGACTGCTGAAATAAATAATAAATTCAAATATTTTTAATGCTTCTATGCAGGAAAAAAAGGAAGATGTCAATGCAGATTTTCTTCCATGGAGCAGTCAGGGACACAGTTCATGGACCAGAACCTCCAGCTCATGATGAACTCCTCAGCACTGGTTGGACTGGTGTTGGTTCTGGAGCAGATAGAGGCAGACTTTGGCTCTTTCTAATAGAAAACCCACAATCATTTTTTAAGTCAATGTTAATATATATTGAGTTGGTTTATATATCCATTTTTACTTTGTGTAAATAAAGTTATTTATTTTGTATTCTACAAGGACTTTGTTCAATGTTTTTTGCCTACTTGTAAGCACACACGTATTTTATTTTTATTCAGATAATTTAATTTTCTTTACATCCACTTTTTGTAAGATAGAAACATAACCTGCTATAGCACACACTATTAGTTTGTATTTTTTTTATTTGGATACATTTATAGAATTGAAAAGTTCATACAACACTCACCTAATGAGTAGGACATTTAAATAGAATGTAATGGAGATTTCCTCAAATGAAAATGTATTGAAACAAATCAAAACAGCAGCAATAGTTATAAAACAAATGTGGATAAATAAGGTGTCGTTGACCATTAATAACACAAGTTAAACAGCATGATGAGGACACAAACATTTAAATACAACATCCCTTCAGTCACACACAGTAGGTTCTCGGCCCAAACGCAGATGGATGGAATGACATCAGGATACGTTAGTTTGACACAAACTTGCGCTGATTCTGGTCGTATTGAGTCTCAGCAGCAGCAGTTTGATCACAGACGTGTACAGTCAGCATTAAGAGCATCTATAATGATAAACATATTAAAATTAACTTATTGCCTTTATGTGCTGTACTTAAGCAGGTGTAGTTGAAGCTAAGTAGCTTAGCAAAGGCTAACACTAAAACGGTCATTGTTAAGCAATAAAACATCTTTGATAATTACCTGTGTTCACAAATGTCACAGATTCCTGTGACTCCGATAAAGATGGGTACAGTTGTTCAGCTGAATATTTACATAGAATAGGATATATTCATACGGTGTCAACAGTCACAACATGGGCTTCATTATGGTGCAAGCGCTCATGGGTAAACTGCTACGTAATCAGTGACGTACTGACGTATTGTGGTGACGCAACTTGCCGCTGCTGCGGTGGAAAACCAAACCGGTTCTTCAGCTAAACAGGACTAGCTCTGAAGTAGCTCGAGCTCCAACTATAGCTCCGAACGAAAAGCCCGTGCTCTTGGTGGATCAAAGGAGCAGGTGACACCCCACATGAGGAGTCGTCTGGAAGGCTGCCCTCAACTGCAAACCCCAATTATTGAGGCAATGAGAAGGTGTGGGGTAACAAATGCCACAACCCAGCCACAAGAAAGAGGCAGAGAAGGCCAACAACAGAGAAAGAGGTGTCAGATCTGCCCAAGTCACAAAGATCGCAAAGTCAACAACAGTTGTGGCAAATGCAATGTACCTGTGTGCAATGATCACAGCCAGAAGCAGATAGTTTGTGACAACTGCATGCAGTGAGACACACACACACACACACACACACTTTTTTATTGCTGCTTTGTGCAATCAAATTTCTTTGTTTTCAATTATTATTGTTCAAACATGAAATAATTATTGTGTGCACAATACAAAACATAACAAAAATGACAAAAATGGCACAAAAACACATTGATTCTAATATGGATCATTTTTGACCCACTTATGGAACAGAGAAGGGTCCAGTCACTCATGCATCTAAGGGTTAAAACATGGTAAATGGTAAAATGGTAAATGGACTTGATTTTATATAACGCTTTATCCCCACACTGAAACAGTCTCAAAGCACTTTACATATCAGCTCATTCACCCAATCACTCTCACATTCACACACCAGTGGGACAGACTGCCATGCAAGGCGCTAGTCGACCACTGGGAGCAACTTAGGGTTCAGTGTCTTGCCCAAGGACACTTCGACACATAGTCAAAAACATATTCCTGTGTCCAAATCTGCTTTTGGGTCAAGCATTGTGACTTCCTCCTCATAAGTTCGTGATTTATTTTTAATTGAAAAATGTATTTGTAAGTGTTTGACTTTAAGATAAAACTTCAGGAAGCTTTAAAATAAAGCATATTAATAATTAAGAGCAGGGTTTGGGTTGGATTTTTCAATTACAATTATGTCTCCAATTATCCATTTTCAATTACAACTAAATTACGATTAGGTGACCGACATTTTTTTTTCCAATCACAAATAAAATTACAATTATCATTTTCCCCCTGGATGAGTCAAGATTCACAGTAAAGAAACATGTTGTCCTGCACAATGAA